>NW_026115116.1:1675732-1817450 GCF_025201925.1 Gopherus flavomarginatus
TATTGCTATGCTGAATTCTGATTTGAGGTCCATAGGAAAGGAGCAACTCCTTTGATTGTCCTCCAGGTACATTCCTAGGGTTTAAAGCAAAGAAACAGTGAAAGTATATGGCAATAAAGATTGTTTTCTGTGTGTCTTAAGGCAAAACATTGGTCCCTGGGAAGGGAGGTGGAAGGATGCCATATCTTATATTGACGTCTGCCAACTTTTCATAAACTCAAGGTTGGATCTCTGGGAAGAACGTCTCCCTACAGAAGAGACTTACACAATAGGAACAGGGATTCTTTGTTCAATCTGCAACTCTGAATAAGATACAATTCTTTAGTTCTTAGCTCCAACACCTGGCAATTTGCTGACCAAGCCTATCTTAGCAAGCAAGGCTTTCTGTTTACCCAGCTTTCTTTTAGCTGGTCACTATTTGGTAGGCTTCTGGTCCCTTGATTATACTCTGGACTTTGGGTCTGGAAAAGAGCTGGCACAATCCATAGATCAGGTTGTTATATAATATGCACATGAATTTTAACCCTTCACATACAGTAATGGCAAAGTTCTTCGTTCAGGCTTGTAGCAGTGATGGAATAAACTGCATGTTCAAATCAAGTCTCTGGAGTCCATCCACAGCTGGGATGGGTCATTTAGTCCCTTGTACAGAGCTTCAGTTTGTAGCAAAGTCCCTTCAGAGGTATGAAGCAGGACTGAAGACAAGATGGAGACGAGGCATCAGCCTTTTACAGTCTCTTGCCATGTGGTCTTTGTTTTCTTTGTCCCAAGGACACTCTATCCAGCACGTGGCATAGAAAAACCTTTGAGTTTTGTCCATAGGCAGGTCCCTGCATACCTTGCTGAGCCACAAGGCATATCTACCTTCTCTCAATGGGTTGATTGTAGAGCTGATGGTCCTTAATGGGTCATCAAGCAGGCTAGGCAGAACTGACACCAACTTGTCTGGCTGGGGTGTTCCTCGGAAGCATAGCACAAGTTTGAATACAGACAGCATATAGCCAATATTCATAAAGTCAACTACAAAAATGATACACATCTAGAGATAGCATAATTATAATCAGCCAATCAGAACCTCTCCATAGACCCCTTTCACAACAACCTTTCTATCATATTGGCTGCAAATATAGAACAGTGGTCACAATGGTGATCTATAAAGTTACAGATTATGTAAATAACTTCACAGGAGGTGACACGGCATCAGTGAGACTGATATTGGAATAGTGTCTCCAGTTTTGGTGTCCTCATTGGAAAAAGATACTGTGAAATTGGAGCTGGGGCAGCAAAAAGCCAGCAAAATGTTCTGAGGGCTGGAGAAAAATGCCTTCTAGTGAGCTATTGAAAGAGCTCCATCTGTTTAGCTTATCAAAAGAAGATTGAAAGGTGACTTCACTGAAGTGGTGAAGTGCCTTAATGGAGAGAAAAGATTGGGTATTAAAGGGCTCTTGAATGGAGCAGAGAAAGACATAACAAGACCCAATGATTGGAAGGTGAAAAGAAACAAATTCATATTACAACTAAGCCCCAAATAGTCTACAGCGAGGATGATTCACCACAGGAACAAGCTACCAAGGAAAGTGGTGGAATCTCCATCCCCTGAAGTCATTCAATGAAAACTAGATGCTTTTCCCCCAGAAGTAGCTATTGTGTCATGCAGGAGGCCTGTGATATGCAGGGGGTCAGATTAGATTCTGTAATGGTCTCTTCTGGCCAGAAAGTAGACTAATTTTACAGATACTAGTTTTCAGAAAAACTGAGTGTAGCATTGGGAGCAGCGTCTGAAGTTTTACTGTCTAGCCAGCTTACTGCCTAGAACGAACGCTCCTTGAGTGGGGTGACCACAGGGAGTAGCTCAAACCTCCAAAGGGCCTGGCCAGGGAAATTGATGCTAGCCTTGGTACATGGACGCACAACGCCGAATTAATGTGCTTAGTATGGGCCTGTGTCCTCGACTTCATACAATTTCCAGAGCGTTGCACTGTGGGTAACTGTCCCATAGTTCCCGCAGTCTCCCCTGCCCATTGGAATTCTGGGTTGAGATCTCAATGCCTGATGGGGCAAAAAGAGTGAGTGAGTGAGTCTGGGTAAATGTCATCACTCAATCCTCCCTCCATGAAAACAACAGCAGACAATCATTTTGTGCCCTTTTCCCTGGATTGCCCGGGCAGACGCCATAGCACAGCAACCATGGAGCCCGTTCAGCCTTTTTTCACTGTCACCGTATGTCTTCTTTATAGTGCTGACAGACGTGGTACTGCAGTGCTACACAGCAGCATCCCCTTGCTTTTTGCAAGTTAGCAAAGATGGTTACCAGCCCTACTGTACCGTCTGCTGCTTTGCAAGTTGACAATGACAGTTACCTGTTATACTGCACCATCTGCTGCTGTCATGGGTGCTCCTGGCTGGCCTCGATGGGGTCGGCCACGGGCTTATGGACAAAAATAGGAATGACTCCCTAGGTCATTCTCTTCTTTAAGTTTTGTCTAATGGAGAGTCAGTTCTGCCTAGATTATCAGGCAAGCCTACTAAAGAACCAGAGGGGCAAGCGGGCGCTCCGGGTCAGAGCCCTAGAGATCCCGCCGAAAGGATGCGCTGCATGCCATTCTAGTGGGTGCCCCTGCAACAACCCTACCCATTGCTTCCCTCCTCCCCTACCCCTCCTGGGCTACCATGGCAGTTATCCTCCCATTTGTGTGATGAAGTAATAAAGAATGCAGGAATTTGAAACAACACTGACTTTATTGCTTCTGCAAGCAGGGATCAAAGCGGGGAGGGGAGCGCAGCCTCCAGCTGCTATGAATGAACCTGGGAGTCATTCCCATCTTTGTCCAGGCACCCCCGGCCGACCTCACCGAGGCCAGTCAGGAGCACTCACGGGACGACGATGATGGATACCTGCCCTACTGTGCCGTCTGCCGTCCACAAGGGAAGGGAAGGGGATGCTGCTGTGTAGTGCTCCAGCACCACATCTGCCAGCAGCATCCAGTAGACATACAGTGACACTGAAAAAAGGTGAGAGAGGATTTTTTTCCCTTTGCTTTCATGGGGGCAGGAGGCGGGGGAACGACATATACTCTGAACAACCCGCGACAATGTTTTTGACCCTTCAGGCTTTGGGAACTCAGCCAAGAATTCAAATGGTTTTTGGAGAGTGCGGGAACTGTGGGATAGCTACAATCCTCAGTCGCCCCTCCCTCCATGAGCGTCCATTTCGTTCTTTGACTTTCTGGTACGCTTGTCTCAGTTCCTTAAATTTCAGCACTGCGTTGAGTCCCTATTGTGGCCTCTGTCCATCATAGCCTTGGAGATTTTTTCAAATGTTTTGGTATTTCGTCTTTTGGAACGGAGTTCTGATAAAACAGATTCATCTCCCCATACAGAGATCAGCTTCAGTATCTCCCGAACAGTCCATGCTGGAGCTCTTTTTTGATTCTGGGACTGCATAGTCACCTGTGCTGATCAGCGCTCCACGCTGGGCAAACAGGAAATGAAATTCAAAAGTTCACGGGGCTTTTCTTGTCTACCTGGCCAGTGCATCCGAGTTCAGATTGCTGTCCAGAGCAGTCACAATGGTGCACTGTGGGATAGCGCCCAGAGACCAATATCGTCAAATTGCAGCAACACTAACCTTAATCTGACATGGCAACACTGATTTCAGCACTACTCGTCATCAAGGAGGAGTACAGATACCGGTATTAAGAGCCCTTTATATCAATATAAAGGGCTTCTTTGTGTGGACGGATGCAGGGTTAATGTGACATAAACTCGTAGTGTTGACCAGGCCAGAGAGAGCAGCAGGTTTCCCCTTTTGTTTCCTGCTTTCATTTCCTTGACTAGTTTCTCCTCTGCACCAACTTGCTGTATTTGTTTGTGAGTCTGACTAGCTCAGTTGGTAAAGTATCAGACTTTTAATCTGAGGGTTCAAGTCCCTGGTCAGGTAATAAACTACTCATTATATCTTAAAAATCTGTCTTTCTGGAGTCTTCTTTGATGTTTTTTCTCTTCAGGATTTTGCCTTTTCTAAGAAGGGCCTTTGTGTGGGGAGGATTGAAGGGGCAACTTCCTGACAGCCCCTCTGTCCTTGCACGCTGGAGGAATAAAGGCCTCTGGGCATATAGCATGTTCCTCCCCTGCACGCACACACACAAAATATCCCTATGGAATTAGAATCACCTGCTGCCTTCCCCTGTTCTGCTGGATCCCCAAATGAGGATACTCTTCAGCCTAAACCCATGTCCCCTCTTTGCCCAGTGCCCCTCAGTCCCAACCCTCAGTCCCTCCTATGCTCACTGCTCCTCACTCCCAACCAGAGCCTGCTCCTCTTCACCCTTCTCCTCTGTCCCAACCCACAACCCCCTCCTATTCCCAGTGCCCCTCAATCTCAACCCACAGCTCCTTCCTTCCCCCCAGCAGCAGGTGCTTCAGACCCCCTCAGGAAGATTTTCTTGCAAGGTTTCGTGTATGAGTCTTCATGTGGATTTTACAGTATGTTGGGAATATGTTGGATTGCTTGCCAAAATGATTACTTTTGGCTGGTGTTGGATTCCCAGTCTCCTTGTTATTGGGACAGGAGAAATAAAGGGTTGTTGTCCTTGTTGTGTGAATCGAGGGCAGCAGAACTGTGCTTGGCAGACCCAGATGGAGGGACTCACCCTCAATTCAATAGCACTTGCTAGGCAGGGGACATTGGTTCCAAAGCCAAGTGGGCTAGGGCCTGAGTCCTCATGCTAAAATTTATGTGTTAGACCAACTTTAGGACAAGGTGGCTGTGGAGGGGTGAGTGAGTCCCTAGACAACATAGTGAGTACGGTGCCTTCTTATTTTCCCCCTTTTCCACCCAGGATGGCAGATGAACTCTACAGAGGCACCTCTGGGCTTGCACTGACTAAGGACAACAGCTGTGAGTGGGGTGCAGAGAGGAGATGGCTCATGTTAAATGACTTTTGGTTGCTGGACTTACGAACCTTAGGGAGAAGGACACTGCCCAGCTTATTTGTGGGTGGGTCTTTTCCTCATAGTTTAGGTTTATGTGTTGGGGCTGCTGACATGACTTCTGCTAACCCTGGGCTTGCATTGCAATGTAAACGTACCCTGAGAGTGCAGCTATACTGAGATAAAATCCCTGTGGCCTGGCTGGCCTGGATGATCTGATTTGGACTCCTGGGGCTCAGGTTGTGAGGCTAAAAACTGCAGTGTAGACATTTGGGCTCAGACTGGAGCCCAGGCTCGGAGACGCTCACCCCTTGTGGAGTCTTAAAGGCTGGGCTCAAGCCCAAGTGTCTACACTGTAATTTTATTACCCTGTAGCACAAGCCCCACAAGCCTGAATCAGCTGACCCAGGGTTTGAGAATAGTGACTTGGGTGTGCTAATGGCAGTGTAGACATAATGCTAGGCTATGTCCACACTGCAATGAAACATCCAGGGCTGCCCCATGCCAGCTCCGGCTCCTGGGGCTTGGGCCGTGGGGTGGTAAATTTGCAGTGTAGACATCTCAGCTCAGGCTCAATACCGGGGTCTGGGACCCCACAAGGTTGGGAGAGAGTTTACAAAGCAAAAAAGGTAAAATGGCAGTGGAGTATTACCGTGGACTCAGTGGCATTTCTCCATTGGTCTGTCTGCTTTGGGGCAGGGACAATAACACGTCCTGCTGCTTTTGTTGTTTCAAAGGGCGGTTTAGGATTTTCATTCTCAGACACTGGGCACAAAGCAGGACTCAACCCTCAATGCAAATTAAATGAGCTGCCCACAGATTCTGGCAGCCACAATGAACATTTGGTGCGAGAGCTCAGACCTGCCCCTGTCTCAGAGGGAGGGGGTCAGCTGCGAGGGGACTGGACCACTGTCCTATCAGCTCTTATCTCCCAAACTTTCAATAACTCTATTATCAGTGGCTCGAAGCATAATTTAAACCATAAGAAAAACCACACTGGGCTAGGCCGAAGGCCCATCTAGCTCTGAATCTTGTCTTCTGACAGTAGCCAATACCATGTACCCCAAAAGCCACTCCCCTAGGGACCTGAACCCAGGATCACCTGCTTACAAGGCAAGTGCTTTAGCCAGCTAAGCCATGGTGCTTGCATCTGGTTAAAACACAGTGTCTGACCACCTTCGGTCGGCAGCTTGTGGCTGGTGTACACACTGCAATGCCACATCTGGTGACAAAACTGCCCTGTTTTGGTGACAAAATAAAACCACTTCGATGAGAGGCCTAGAGCTTTTTGCAGCAAACTTAAAGGGACAGAGTGCCAGTGTAGATGCTGCCGTTCATTATATAACCATAACTGGCCTCCTCCAGTATCCCATAATGCCTGCCGTGAACTCGCCTGCCCTGCATTCTGCTACAGAGCCATGGGACCCTCCCCTTTCATAGCTCCAGGAAGTTCTGACAGCTAAGCCTGCTGCTCTGCTCCGGCAGCCAGGAGCAAATCTCTGCCGTGGATGCTGCTCTCTCCCGCCCTGCAAACACAGAGCAGGTGGCAGGAGCTTCCTTACAGTGGGGGCGGTGGGGCATTGGCATCTGAACTGTGACAACCCCATGATACCCCTTCCTTCGAGGAGGCTCTTACCTTCTAAACAGGGACGGCTGTTTTCTAGTAAAATCACTACAAGGGAAGGAGAAAACTCAAAAGAGGTTTCTCCTGGCGCTCACGTCCGTGAACCCAAATACTCTCTCAGTCCTCAAAGAGAGACCTGGAGAAGGAGACTTGCTGAAGCAAAGCCCCAAGGGTCTCTGAGGTTTCCCTAGCCCCTCACCCTTGTCCTGCCTGGCTGATGTCAGCATCTCTCTGTGAGGTCACCACCTCCCCACCACCTTGGACCAATAGTCTGAGGTCCTGCAAAAGGCCTTTGTGATGTCACTGTCACACCCCTCCCTTGCTGTGCCAATGTCCTGCCCCTGGCCTGGACCTTTGGAGGTTTGAGCTACTCCCTGTGGATCACCCCACTCAAGGAGTGTTCGTTCTAGGCAGCAAGCCAGCTAGACAGGAAAACATCAGACGCTGCTCCCAATGCTACACTCTGTTTTTCAGAAATTAGTCAACTTTATGGCGGAAGAGACCATTAGAGCATCTAATCTGACCCCCTGCATATCACAGGCCTCCTGTATGACACAAGAGCTACTTTGGGGGCAAAAACATTCCAGAAAGGCATCTAGTCTTCATTAAATGACATCAGGAGATGGCGAATCCACCACTTTCCTTGGTAGCTTGTTCCTGTGGTGAATCATCCTCACTGCTGAATTTTTGCGCCCTATTGGTAATATGAATTTCTCTTTTCACTTTTCGGCCATTGGGTCTTGTTATGCCTTTCTCTGCTCGATTAAAGAGCCCTTTAATACCCAGTCTTTTCTCTCCCTGAAGGCACTTCAACACTTCAGTGAAGTCACCTTTCAATCTTCTTTTGAGAAGCTAAACAGGTTGAGCTCTTTCACTACTCACTAGAAGGCATTTTTCTCCAGCCCTCAGAACATTTGGTGGCTCTTTGCTGCCCCAGCAGAGCAGTTTGCAGGGACCACTGGAGTGGTTCATGGAATGGCTGTTGGAGTGGAGCGGCTCAGACTCCCTGCTTGTAAGAGGGGAAGTATTGCCTCCTAGAGGCACCCAGGGGGGTGATGTGTAATTGTCCCAGGTCACTGGGTGGGGGCTCGAGCCAGTTTTGTATTGTTTTATTGAAGCAGAACCCCTAGATACTGAACCCAGCCCTTGTTTCTGCCAACTCAGAGGGGCAGAAGAGTTACAGGAATTTATCACACAACCCTCCCTGTTCCCATGGGGAGAATCTAGGGAAGGGGGAGTCATTCCTCACCTGTGCTCCCAGAAGAACTGCTAGGACTCCTTCCTGCCAGCTACTCACTCCTGGATTCACCCTCAGCTCCTGGGATCTTTCTGCTCCAAAGGCTCCAGAGGCCCGGAGTTGGGAGGGCGTCACTGCACAGTCTGAAACACAAGGGAGGATTCTGGAATTGAAGGAAGGAGCAAAAAATGGAGAGGAAAGAAACAGAGAGAAAACGCCTCATCTCTCTCCCCTCCCCGTCCCAGCAAGAAATGTTACCAAGGATCAGCGTTAGGGGAAATGGTGCCTTGGGTAAAACTTAGACTTTGGCACTTCCCCATCACCCCTAGACGATCCCCCTCTCACTTTACCCCCTAGCTCCGGCACTCCCAAACCTTGTGCCTCCTTCACCCCAACTCCTGCCCCCTCCTGTGCCCTAACCCCTACACTGTGTCCCCTTTGCCCTTAACTCCCATACTCCCCTCTTGTGCCACCAACCACTGCCCCCTCCTGAACCCCCTTGACCCCTAACCTCTGCACCCCTTCCTGTGCCACCAGCCACTGCCCCCTCCTGAATTCCCTTCGCCCCAACCCCTGCACCCCCTCCTGTGCCACCAGCCACTGCCCCTCTCCTGCACCCCCTTCACCCTAATCCTACACCCCCTCCTGTGCCACCAGCCATTGCCCCTCTCCTGCACCTCCTTCACCCCTAACCCCTGCACCCCTTCCTGTGCCACCGGCCACTGCCCCCTCCTGAACTCTCTTCACCCCTAACCCCTGCACCCACTCCTGTGCCACCAGCCACTGACCCTCTCCTGCACCCCCTTCACCCCTAACCCCTGCGCCTCAACCCCTGCCCCTCTCCTGCACCCCCTTCACCCCTAAAACTACACACGCTCCTGTGCCACCAGCCACTGCCATCTCCTGCACCCCCTTCACCTCTAACCCCTCCACCCCCTCCTGTGCCACCAGCCACTGCCCCTCTCCTGGACCCCCTTCACCCCTAACCTCTGCACCCCCTCCTGTGCCACCAGCCACTGACCCTCTCCTGCACCCCCTTCACCCCTAACCCCTGCGCCCCAACCCCTGCCCCTCTTCTGCACCCCCCTTCACCCTAATCCCTCCACCCCCTCCTGTGCCACCAGCCACTGACCCTCTCCTGCACCCCCTTCACCCCTAACCCCTGCACCCCCTCCTGTGCCACCAGCCACTGCCATCTCCTGCATTCCCTTTATCCCTAACCCCTGCACCCCTTCCTGTGCCACCAGCCACTGCCCCCTCCTGAATTCCCTTCACCCCTAACCCCTGAATCCCCTCCTGTGCCACCAGCCACTGCCCCTCTCCTGCACCCCCTTCACCCTAATCCTACACCCCCTCCTGTGCCACCAGCCACTGCCCCTCTCCTGCACCTCCTTCACCCCTAACCCCTGCACCCCTTCCTGTGCCACCAGCCACTGCCCCCTCCTGAACTCTCTTCACCCCTAACCCCTGCACCCCCTCCTGTGCCACCAGCCACTGCCCCTCTCCTGAACCCCCTTCACCCCTAAACTCTGCTCCCCCTCCTTTGCCACCAGCCACTGACCCTCTCCTGCACCCCCTTCACCCCTAACCCCTGCACCCCCTCCTGTGCCACCAGCCACTGCCATCTCCTGCACCCCCTTCACCCCTAACCCCTGCACCCCCTCCTGTGCCACCAGCCACTGCCCTCTCCTGCACCCCCTTCACCCCTAACCCCTGCACCCCTTCCTGTGCCACCTGCCACTGCCTCCTCCTGAATTCCCTTCACCCCTAAACCCTGCACCCCCTCCTGTGCCACCAGCCACTGCCATCTCCTGCACCCCCTTCACCCTAACCCCTGCACCCCTTCCTGTTCCACGAGCCACTGCCCCCTCCTGAATTCCCTTCACCCCTAACCCCTGCACCCCTTCCTGTGCCACCAGCCACTGCCTCCTCCTGAATTCCCTTCACCCCTAACCCCTGCACCCCCTCCTGTGCCACCAGCCACTGCCATCTCCTGAACTCTCTTCACCCCTAACCCCTGCGCCTCAAACCCTGCCCCTCTCCTGCACCCCCTTCACCCCTAACCCCTGCACCCCTCCTGTGCCACCAGCCACTGCCATCTCCTGCACCCCCTTCACCTCTAACCCCTCCAGCCCCTCCTGTGCCACCAGCCACTGCCCCTCGCCTGCACCCCCTTCACCCCTAACCCCTGCACCCCCTCCTGTGCCACCAGCCACTGCCCCTCTCCTGAACCCCCTTCACCCCTAACCTCTGCACCTCCTCCTGTGCCACCAACCACTGACCCTCTCCTGCACCCCCTTCACCCCTAACCCCTCCGCTCCAACCCCTGCCCCTCTCCTGCACCCCCTTCACCCTTATCCCTCCACCCCCTCCTGTGCCACCAGCCACTGACCCTCTCCTGCACCCCCTTCACCCCTAACCCCTGCGCCCCAACCCCTGCCCCTCTCCTGCACCCCCTTCACCCTAATCCCTCCACCCCCTCCTGTGCCACCAGCCACTGCCATCTCCTGCACCCCCTTCACCCCTAACCTCTGCACCCCTTCCTGTGCCACCAGCCACTGCCCCCTCCTGAATTCCCTTCACCCCTAACCCCTGCACCCCCTCCTGTGCCACCAGCCACTGCCCCTCTCCTGCACCCCCTTCACCCCAACCCCTTCCCCCGCTCTTTTGTCCCCAACCCCTGCGCCCCCTCCTGCACCCACGTGCGGACAGTGATCTGTGTGCATGGAGCAGCTAGCATTCCTCCTCCCTGGGATGCTGCTCCTCCGGGTACCCCTAGGGGCTGTGGGGGTGGGGAGATGAGAAGTGACGTCATCCGAGCTCCCTGTATAAAGGTCACTTTCCTCAGCTGGGCTGCATAAGGGGAGGGCAGAGAGCAGCAGCTTCTGATGCTCCCCTCACAGCACAGCCCAGGTGGGGAAAGTGACCAGGACGCATGGAGCACATAGTGTTGATCCTCACTCCCCTCAACCCTCTATGGGCCCATGGAGGAGCATTGGGGCAGGGGAGAGAAGTGAGCACCTTTGCACTGCCACACGGAGCCCTTTGACCCCCTGGAGCCTTGGGTGGCTGCTGGGGGCCCCACCCCTAGTGCCGGCCAGGCTCCCCAGCACAAGCAGCAGAAAACACAGGGAGACTGGCCCACACTGAGCAGCGGTAGCCTGGGCGGCACGTAATGGAGGTCGGGGGGGCTCAGTCTCCCCAAACCTTGCATCACCAAGGGGACAGTGGGGCCCATGACTGGGACCCCGGCCAAATTAGGCCACCCTGCAAAAGTCTCCCCTATGTCAGCCCCAGGGCTGGAGGAGCACCCACTCCCTGCTACGGCCCAGGGGCTGCAGCAGGGGTACGGAGCTTCTCTGGTCTCAGGGCCGCAGCGGGGCAGGGGTAAAGGAGTGATAGGGTTGGGCTGGTGGGGGAAGGGGTGGAACAGAGGTGATAGTGGATGGGGCTATGAGTGGAAGGGGGCAGAGCCACAGACAGAAGGGGGTGCATGTTTCTGGTGCTGGGGCCCCCACACTTGTTCTCCCTTTCCCTGGGCTTTGGCATCACTAGCCCCTGCTTAGCGAGTAGGGTTCAGTGGTCCTCATAATGTGGGGTATGACTCCTAGGGAGACACAAAGGAACATTCATGGGGGCACCTCAGGGCCTGAGTCAGCCCCCATGGAGGGCAGGGAGGAAGCACCACTCAGCCCCACTCTGTCCCAGCTCTTCCCCAACCCCACCCTCAGTCTGGGCCTCTGGCTCCCAGCCCAGCGATGACCCCCTTGCCCCTGTCTGCACCCCTCTCCCCAGCAAGCAACAGCCACACTCCCAGCCCTGCTTCTCGACCGTGGCTTCCGAGGGGCCACAGCCATGGCTAAGAGGGCACAATGTGAAATATTTGGGGACCACTGTTTTAGCGTGATTTCCTTAATCCTTCTCTGCAGTCCAATAAAAGCTATTCCTCACCCATCTACCCCTCCATCAGGATGGGCTAGGTCTGTTCTGCTGCCCTTCACTCATACAGGAAGGAGAATAACATTTTATTCCACTCAATCCTAAAGTGATTTGTAACCCAAGACCATCCCAAACTGGTCATTTTGGGGAAGCGGCCCCATCATGCTGCATAGCTAGGCAGAGTAGGTGTGTCTATGCAAACACGGTCTGTTCCTGAAGTCTTTCCCCAGCTCCTCACTAGATGTCAGGGGGGAGCTCATTCAGACCCTGCTTACGCTTAGTATTTAAAAACTCCTTTGTGTCCCTATCTCTGTCGGCCTTAGATTTCTCCTCCTGTCCGTTTTGCTACAGCTCAGATGAGGTGGCCCAGTGGTTAAGGTGATGGACTGCTAATCCATTGTGCTCTGCATGCATGGGTTCAAATCCCATCCTCAGTGGATGCATTTAGTCTTGACTCTTCCTTTATAGACAACCATCTCCCCACTTGGTACAATAACAGACACAACAATGTTGCTTCTTGCAAACAAAAACCTTCTCAGAAACTTCAACACCACCCCCCGCCCGGCTTTAAATAAAATGTCTAAATCCCAAATTTTTAAAAAATGTCTCTAGTGCTGTATTTCGTAGTTCTTATCTTAAAAGCTAATGTTTCCTCAAGCTGAATAAGGCAACGCTTCAAAGGAAAATGTTAGAAATGGTAGAGGAGAAATAGGAAAGGAAAAAGCCCCTTTTCTCAGGAGATACAAACTCGACTCCCTCCTGTCTCTATCACCAGTGGATTTTGCCTCCCTCCTTCTGAGGTGTAAATAAAATAAAGAGGAGACAAGGTGGTTTGGCACAAACAAAGGTAAGTGTAGTCAGGGTAAAGGTACAGAAAGCTGGGGGAACAGGGGAAAATGCAAACTTAATGAATACAATGAAACAGTGACTGGGTTTGGGAGCTTAACGCTCAGGCCCACAAACCATCCCTTGGAAACTAGAAAACACTAAACAATCCCCCAACACAGAAACCTTTCCCCACTGTTCAGGTGCAGTGGATCCCAGGTGCCGGCGCGACGCCCAGGACCGTACACTCTCCTGCTGATTTAGAACCGTTGAGGATGAGCACTGGGGAGTCCAGACGATGGTTGGGTTTCGTTGCTGGCACGGAGGCCCTCTGGGATGCTGGACACCAGGAATGCAGGACGGCAGGAATGGGGGTGACAGGCCTCCTGTTCCTCAGTCTCACGGTGGGACCGAGGGGGTTCTTCACTCTCCGGCTTGGGAGCACTGTGAAGACACGACCGTGGACGGGTGACTCAGAGATTCCCTCCTTCCTCATCACTGCACAACTGTTATCTTTTGTCTGAGCCAGGCAGAGTTTATCTTCATCACGTTCTATCGATCCACTTCTCAAAGTGTCATGTGATGAAGCATTCTCCGTTGTCTGTGCTTGGAGATGATGCTTTGACTTCTTTAATCCTCTGTCAGAGTCGCTATGAGTGGAGATGAAAGTGTCAAAGACCTGGGAGAGGAATTCAAATGGATCCCAAACACAGTGCGATCATTGGGAGTTTAAATCCCAGGTTCCATCTATTGGCAAAGCCACTTCTAACAAGGTAGCTGTTTTGTCCCCCATTATGGCACAAGTTTGAAATATGGGCAGCATAGAGCCAATATTCATAACATCAACTACAAAAATGATACACATCTAGAGATAGCATCATTATAATCAGCCAATCAGAACCTCTCCACAGACCCCTTACAAAACAACCTTTCTACAATATTGACTGCAAGTATAGAACAGTGGTCGCAACGGTGATCTATACAGTTACAGATTATGTCAATAACGTCACAGGAGGTGACATGGCATCAGTGAGACTGATATTGGAATAGCTTTCAGTTTTGGTGTCCTCATTTGAAAAAGATGTTGTGAAATTGGAGCTAGGGCAGCAAAGAGCTACCAAATGTTCTGAGGGCTGGAGAAAAATACCTTCTAGTGAGCTATTGAAAGAGCTCAACCTGTTTAGCTTATGAAAAGAAGATTGAAAGGTGACTTCGCTGAAGTGTTGAAGTGCCTTCAGGGAGAGAAAAGACTGGGTATTAAAGGGCTCTTGAATCTAGCAGAGAAAGGCATAACAAGACCCAATGATTGGAAGGTGAAAAGAGACAAATTCCTATTACAACTAAGGCACAAATAGTCAACAGCGAGGATGATTCACCACAGGAACAAGCTACCAAGGAAAGGGGTGGATTCTTCATCTCCTGATGTCATTTAATGAAGACTAGATGCCTTTCTTGAATGTGTTTGCCCCCAAAGTAGCTCTTGTGTCATACAGGAGGCCTGTGACATGCAGGGGGTCAGATTAGATGATCTAATGGTCTCTTCTGGCCAGAAGGTCGACTACTTTCTGAAAAACTGAGTGTAGCATTGGGAGCAGCGTCTGATGTTTTCCTGTCAAGCCGGCTTGCTGACTAGAATGAACGCTTCTTGAGTGGGGTGATCCACAGGGAGTAGTTCAAACCTCCAAAGGTCCAGGCCAGGGGCAGGACATTGGCACAGCAAAGGAGGGATGTGGCAGTGACATCACAAAGGCCTTTTGCAGGACCTAAGACTTATTGGTCCAAGGTGGTGGGGAGGTGGTGACCTCACAGAGAGATGCTGACATCAGCAAGGCAGGACAGGGGTGAGGGACCAGGGAAACCTCAGAGACCCCTGTGGCTTTGCTTCAGCAAGTCTCCTTCTCCAGGTCTCTCTTTGAGGACTGAGAGAGTATTCGGGTTCACGGACGTGAGCACCAGGAGGAACCTCTTTCGAGGTTTCTCCTTCCCTTTTAGTGATTTTACTAGAAAACAGCCATCCCTGTTTAGAAGGTAAGAGCCTCCTGGAGGTTTGAAAGCTGTTCAGTCTGATCCATCTGGTGACAGGTGAATTCGAGGTATGGAAAACACGAGCTTAAGGATTCTGAATTTTATTCTGCACCTGGGATTCTGTCCCTTAGAATCACTGAGGACATTAGGGTTTGTCCTTTTTGTTTCACCTCTTCCTCCATCGCTCCCTCCCTCCTTTCTCTTCTCTTGCTTCCTTTGTCCTTTTACCTGTTCCCCTCCCAACACCAGGAGGGAGGGGGAGAGAAAGAGTGTGTGTGTGGTTTCTTTAGTTTTTTGCTGGGCAGTGCTCTCCAGTTCTCACTGTGGGAGGTCTACCCAAAAATGTGAGGCTGAAATATTGCTCGGGAACTGATCCCCACTGGTGACCTGGGCCATCCTTTGGGCTCTCTGGTGAGATCCCTCAGCCTCCCATCCTCAGTCTCTACCCTGATTGGCTGAGCCGGGGGTTATTGACAGGGAGGAAACTCAGGTCCTTGTTTTTCTCTTTATAAGTCAAAACCAGTTCTATGTGTGATGAATTTTGCCGCTTCTCTGCATTAGTTGTCTCTGAGCAGTTCATGATTCTCTCTAACATTGCAGTTCTCCTCAAATACTTGCTGAATAGTTACTGTCACTGTTGTTGGTCTGGAGCTCATCTGAGAGCACTTTATTCAGGTCATTCAGTGTCTGAAATTCAAGATCCAATGGGTAGTTTGAAAATCAGGGCTCTTGGGTCCTATTCCGAACTCTGCCTCTTACTGGCTGTGTGACCTAAAACAAGTCAATTCTCCTTTCTCAGCCTTAGCTTCTCCCTCTTTCAAGTAGAAATAATAATGATCCGCTCTTACCTACCTGACGGTGGGTGGAGGATGGGGATCCATTGGAGAGTGTCACTAGGAGTAGGGCATAATATGAGGTGTCCTATCACGTTTACTAAGAGCAGATTAACACGTAATAGAATAGCTGAAATAGTCTATTTTATTTGAATTTTTTTATTTTGAAATTGTTAAGAGCAGCAATGACTTAGCTCAGACTGAAGCATCTTATCTAATGTTTGAGATCTAAGTGTCTCCTCTTTGTGTGCGAGGAGACAATTTAAAACACTCTGACAAACAGGAGATGCTTTTGTTTTGCAATACAATATTTTTGCAAAGAACTTTCATCCCACTTGTTATGATTTTGAGAAACAAACCGGATTAGCCTGAATGGGATTTTCTGACAGAAATGGATTCAATGAAATTTCCCCACCATCTCGATTCCTGAGCTCTATCCCTGCCTCTGGGGGGGTTATTGTCTGTTAGAACAGGAGTCAGGACTGGTGGCTTCTCTTTCTGGCTCTGCCACCACCTTACTGTGTAGGCGCTTGGGTAGGTCACTTCCCTTCTCTGCACCTCAGGCTCCTCCCATCAGTCCAATGGGAAGAGGGACAGTTCTCAAACTCCGGGCAGTCGTGAGCCTGAGTGAGATAAGGGGCGTTAAAGCCCTCTGTGAAGGAGAAAGGGGAGTTTCACAGTGTTTAGCACCAAGGAATTCTAAAGTTTGCTAAAATGTCTAGTCTATGGAAACAAGAAATGGTCGGGGCCAATCTTTAACCAGTGCCTTTTTAAAAGCCCATTCAGGGATGTGAATCCCTGTCTTTCAGGTTCCTGGGGTTCTTTGCCAGTAGGAGATTAGAGGTTCCTGCCTCCCTTTTTGTGGCCTTGACAATCTAAAAAGGGAACAAAGAGACCCCTGAGACTTAGAGACTAGCTAGCCTCACTGCCATTGCTGGAGAGATCCTGCAATACATTCTTAAGCACTCAGTTTGTCAGCAGCACCTACAGAATAGTTTGGTTCTTAGGACTAGTGAGCATGGATTTGTCAAGAACAAATCATTCCAAACCAATCCTCTTTCCTTCTTTGGCAGAGTTTTGGGCCTGGTGGAGGTGGGTAAACAGTAGATGGGATCTAGCTTGGGGTTGCTAAGGCTTTTCACACAGTCCCGTAGCACATTCTCACTAGCAAACGAGGGAAATGCAGTCCAGCTGTTATCACTGTAATATTGGTGCAGAGCTGGTTGAAAGCCCAGACTCCAGGAGCCCTTCTCCATGTTTGGCTCTCCAACGGAGAGGGTGTACCTAGTGGGTCCGGCAGGGATCAGTCCGCGGTCTGATACTATTCAATATTTTCATGAATGATTTGGAAAATGCAGTGGAGAGCATGCTTCTAAAATTTGCAACTGACACCAAGCACTTAGGAGCACAGGGTTGGAATTCAAAACGCCCTTAACAAATTGGACACTTGGTCTTCTTGAGCCAAACTCCATGGTTGGGCCCCTCTCTCTAGACTGGGCTGAAGGGAAACCACAGAGCCAAACACTCCTCCCAGGTACCGAGCTCTGACCTTGAATGGTCAGATGCTGCTTAGCAGTGTCAGAGCAGCTTTTGCTGGGGGATTCTCCCAGCACTTTCCAATAGCGGGAAAGTATGAAATCCCCATTTGACTGCTGGGGACAGAGCCCTAGAGTGTGGAGCAACTTGCCGAAAGTCCCCCCAGGAAAAGGAAAAAAAAACCAGCAGTGGAACCAATAGGAAACCCAGCAATGGAACTCAGGAGTCCTGGGGGTGTGCTAAGGAGTCCTGATGTCCCGATTTTATAGGTACAGTCCAAATTTTGTGGTCTTTTTCTTATCTAGGATTCTGTTACCCTCACCCCAGTCCCGTTTTTACACATTTGCTGTCTGGTTACCCAAGAGTGTGCACATGTGTGGGTCCCAGCTGCTCCCTGCCCCCTTCATTGAAGCAGATGTGCATGGTTACTGCCCTGGGAACTGCAGGGCACCAGTGGACATGGAGTTGGCTGGAGGTAGGGTCTGGCTGCAGGCAGGGCAAGGGATGCGGGGCTGGCTGGCTTCAGGCTGGGGAGTGCATCAGGGGTTGGCTGGAGACAGGGTAGGGGGTGCGGGGCTGGCTGCAGACAGGGGGTGCAGGGCTGGTGCAGGCTGGGGGTGTGTGGGGGCTGGCTGGCTTTGGGCAGGGCCACAGGGGGGAGCGGCAGGAGTTGGCTGGAGACAGGGCAGGGGTTGTGTCAGGGGCTGGCTGTGGGGCTGGCTGCAGGCAGGGCAGGGAGGATGCGGCTGGTGCGGGCAGGGCAGAAGGTGCAGGGCTGGATGGAGACAGAGGATGGCTGCGGGCAGGGCAGGGCAGGGGGTGCAGGGCTGGCTGCAGGCAGGGCATGGGGCAGGGCCTGTGCAAGGATGTTTCATGCCGTAGGCGATACTTCCACCTTGCGCCCTCCTCCCCCGCGCCCCCGCCCTAAGGCGCCCCACCCCTGGCAGCTCCCACCTCCACCTTGAGGCACCCCTCTTGTGGCAACTCCCCCGCTCTACCCTGCAGCACCCCCCCCTCGCCCCAGCTCACCCCTGCTCCGAGCACGAGCACCCCAAGCACACCGTGACCGCTTTACTTCTCCTGCCTCCCAGGTTTGCGGCACTTAAGCCTGCCAGGTAGTCAAGCACCCTCCTCTGAGCCACAGCAGCCCTGACAGTTGACAATAGAGGCACCTTAACCCCTGAGTTCCTTCATGTGTCCCCCTCCGGGGTCCAGCTCTGATAACCAGATACACGGGTTATGTCTATACCACCTGCCGAATCGGTGGGCAGCGATCGATCCAGCAGGGTCGATATATCGCGTCTAGTGTAGATGCAACACATCGAGTGCTCTCCCCTTGACTGCTGTACTCCAGCTTGGTGTGAGATGCAGGCAGAGTCTACGGGGAGCTGCAGCAGTCGACTCACCACCACTGTGACATTATAAGTATGATCTAATATCTCATTGAAAGGTGACAGGGCCAGAAAGAGTTAATTAACTCACCTCACCGACTGACCTGACCCATGGGTGAACCTTAAGAACTGCTTAGCAAGATATGTAAAGGAACAGAGCTTTGAAATGCAAGTCTGCATTGTTAGAAGTAGAAGGGGAGATTTTTGCTCAGGTCTTGTGATGTAGGCAAACAAGTCTTATCTGTTGCTATAATTTTAATTCAAAGAGCAAAAAAGGAATATTAACATTTATGATGGTACTTGAGTGAAATAGTATTATTGTCTATGTGTCTCTTTGAAGGTTGTGGTAACCTCTATTTATACTGTTAAATGAATAAATTACCCTGTACTAATTGCCAGGATGTTTGGAAGGAGAGCTAAGCCTATTGTTTTCTCAGGCGGAAAGGCTGCTGAAAATGTATAAGAAGCCTGTGACACGATCCTTCTTCATCTCATATCTGCTTTGGGTTTCAAGACGGGGAAACCTTAAGCCACAAGGATTGTGATCCCCAGTCACTGACTGGAGCCACCCTGAATATGGAAATTGGACTATAACCTATGGACTATTTCAAAAAGGACTTTTGGCTACTACAAGCTCACCTCTACTATGTATCTGAACCTCAAGAATTGAATTCAAGTCTATATGTCTATTAATCTTTTAACCAACATTCTCTCTCTTTTCTTTTCTAATACATTTTAGCTTACTTAATAAGAATTGGCTGTAGCATGTATTTTAGGTAAGATCTAAGTTGTAATAGATCCTGAGTATGTGGCTGATCCTTTGGGATTGGAAGAATCTTTTCTTTTATATGATGAAGTAAGATTTTCAGGAATCATCATCATATCTGACAGGTGTGTCTGGACGCAGCCCTGAGGCTGGGTACTTTAAGGGAACTGCATGGCTTAAACTTCTAAGTAACCAGTGAGGTACTACAGAAGCTGCTTTGTGCTGGCTTGGTAAATCTAAGTATTGAAATCACCACCAGCATTTGGGATTTGTCTGCCCTGTTTTGTTTGCAGTTCACCCTGATTAAGTGACCTCAGCTGGCTCCCACAGGGAGCACCGTCACACCTACATCCAGGCTGTAGGGGTCCGAGGGATCTTAGGGGCCTTGAGGTGCACAGATAACTACGTCCAGGCCGTAGGGGTCCCTGGGGGGCTTAGAGAGATTTTTGGGGGACACAGATACCAATCTCCAGGATCTAGGGGTCCCAGTGGGGTTTAGGGGGTTCATGGGGGGCATAGATACCTACGTCCAGGCTGGAGGCATCCTGGGAGTCTTAGGGGATTTTTTGGGGCCCAGGATACCTGTGTCCCGGCTGTAGGGGTACCAGGGGGTCTTAGGGGTTCGAGTGGGCACAGATACGTATGTCCAGGCTGTTTCGGTCCCAGAGGCGATTAGAGGTTTTGTGAGGGGCACAGATATCTACATCCAGATTGTAGATGTCCCGGTGGGGGGATAGGGGGGTTGTGGGGGTACAAATCCCAAAATCCAGGCTGTAGGGTTTCCTGCGCAGTTAGGGGGTTTCTGAGGGGCACATATACCTACGTGCACATTGGAGTGTCCCGGGGACTTATGGAGTCTATATGGGGCACAGATAACAATGTTCTGGCTGTATAGGTCCCTGGGGGGCTTAGGGGGCTTGTGAGGGGGCACAGATACCTAAGCTCAGGATGGAGGGGTCTACAGGGGTCTTAGGTGTTTGGTGGGGGGGCACAGATACCTACGTCCAGGCTACAGAGGCCCCGGAAGGGCTGAGGGTCTGTCACGGAGTGTGGGGGAGTCCAGTCCTGCACCTCTCTTCCTGGGACATAAGGTGACTCTCAGCCAGCCAGTAAAACAGAAGGTTTATTGGACAGCAGGAGTGAAGGATACAGCAGAGTTTGGAGGTACAAGCAGGACCCCTCAATCGAGTCCTTCTGGAGGTTCAGGAAACTTAACTCCCAGTTTCGGATTCCCTGAATTCCAACCACCTAGACCAAAACCGAAACTGAACTAACTCCCTCCAGCCGGCCCCTTCCTGTGTCCAGCTTCCCTGGCAAAGGTGCTGACCCCCTACCCCCTGCCTAGCTCACGTTACAGGCTGAGCACGTGTCCGGTCCTAAAGTCACCCCCTGCTCTGCCATCCCCCACACAGACAGTCCCTACTCCATCACAGTAATGCCCAGAGCATTTCCGTCATGGAGCAACAGTGACACTGTGTGGCCACGCAGGGTAATGCACAGAGCATTTCCTGCATGGAGCAACAGTGACACCCTGTGGCCACGCAGGGTAATGCACAGAGCACTTCTGTCATAGAGGAACAGTGACGCCGTGTGGCCACGCAGCGTAATGCACAGAGCATCACACCTACGTAGAGGCTGTAGAGATCCCTGCTGGGGCTTAGGGGTAGTGAGGGGCACAGATAGCTACGTCTAGGCTGGAGGGATTCCGGTGGGGATTAGGGACTTCATAGGGGCACAAATATCTACATCCGGGCTGGAGAGGTCCCTGGATGGCTTAGGGGGTTGTGGTGAGCACAGACACATACGTCCAAGCTGTAGTGGTCCCTGGGGTTTAGGGAGTTGGTGAGGGGCACAGAAACCTATGCATGGTCTGAAGGGATCCCTGGGGGACTTAAAGAGTTGTAGTTGTGCAGATACCTATGTCCTGGTTGGAGGGGGCCCTGGGGAGCTTAGGGGTTTGTGTGGCATACACATAGCTACAGCCAGGCTGGTGGAGGACCTATGGGTCTTAGGGGGCTTGTGGGAGGCAGAGATACCTATGTCCGGGCTGGAGAAGCCCTGGTGAGGGCTTAGGGGGTTCCTGGAGGTCACAAATATCTACTTCCAGGCTGGAGGGGTTGTGGGGGTATTTGAGAGTTGTGGGGGGGCACAGATACCTATTTCGAGGCTGTAGGGGTTCCAGGGTTGCTTTGGGGCATTTTGGGGTACAGATACCTATGTCCATGCTTTAGGGTCGCTGGGAGGATCAGTGGGTTTGTGAGGGTGCACAGATACCTACTTCCAGGCTATAGGGATTTTGGTGGGGCTTAGGGGTTTGTGGGGGGCACAGATACCTTCATCCAGGCAAGAGGGGTCCTGAGGGCCTTAGGGGGGGTGGGGGGAGCTCAGATAACTATGTCGAGGCTGGAGGGGTCCCATAGTGGCCTAGGGGGTTTGTGAGGGGCACAGATACATGCGTCTACGCTGGAGAGGTTTCGGGGGTCTTAGGAGGGTTGTGGGGTCTGAGATACCTATGTCTAGGCTGGAGGGGTCTCGGGGAGGATTAGGTGTTTTGGGGGGAACAGATACCTACATCCCGATTATAGGAGTCCCTGGATAGCTTAGGCGCTTTGTGGGGGTCACAGATACAAACCCATGCTGTAGGGGTCCTGAGGGTCTTTGTGTGGCTCTGGGGGTCACAGATACCTACCTACAGGCTGGAGGGGTCCTGTGGGTATTAGGGGGTTTGTGGGGCGTACAGATGCCTACATCTGGGCTTGCGGGTTCCCTGGGGGGCTTAAAGGTTTGTGGGGAGCACGGATACCTTTATCCAGGCTAGATGGGTCCCGGTGGGATTAGGGGGTTGTGGGGAGCACAGATACCTATGTAAGCAGAAGCAGGATGAACTCTACCTTGACATCTGGTGGTGAATTATGGAGAGTGTAGAAAAGAATTTCAGGGACTGATCGTGTTTGCATAGGCACACCCACCCCTCCTGACATGGCAACGACAGCCTGGGATGGCTGCTTTGGCAGCTGTGGTATCCCCGGTTTATTTGTTGTTGGGGCATGAGATGTGGAGTGTTGTCACCCTGATTGTGTGGATGAGGAACTGTGAAACTGCTTTGAGACAGGGATTCTCACCATCACTTGAGTGGCACTCGCTAGACAAGGGAGTGAGCCCCTTGGGTGAACCAAAAGCATAAATTGCACTTTCTTCTTTTTTAGCAATTGAAGAGTAAAGCTGAAGTTTGATTCTTTTAACAATTGAAGTTCTAAGTTTCTGAGCTGAAATCACTAAAGACCTTTGCTAACCAGTAAGGGAGTTTGAAGTTATATTGTGGAGCAGAGCAGCTGATAGAGCAAAGCAGTTTGTGGGATGGTTGGAATAGCCCACGGAGTGAGGTGAGCTGAGTAGTTTTTTAGGACAGCTGGAGCAGATCACTGGTCGGCTGGCAGAACAGAGTAGTTGGTGGACCGAGCTGAGCAGTTCATGGGGAAGGTGGAAGCAGAATCCCACAGAGAGGCAGGGCAGTCAGCAGTGGACCACGTAAAGTGTTCCTTTCTACCCAGGCTGGCAGGGGGAAAAACCCTGCAGATAGACTCTTGAACTCTGGGGTTGCGCAACTGTGGGTGATTTTGGGGTTGCTGGACTCTTGAAACATTTGAGGTATTGGACTTTTGAGTCTTGGGGTGATTTGGGGATTGCTTGACTCAAGAGCCCAGGGAAAAGGACATGGCCTAATTGAGGTGTTTTCCCAATTTAATGCTATGTTGTTTATCTCACGTTATTAATCATTTTCTGCTACACCCAGACTCTGTGCTTGTGAGAGGGGAAGTATCGCCTTTTTGAGGCACCTAGGGGTGCGTATGTAAAATTTTCCCATGTCACTGGGTGGGGGCTCGTGCTGGTTTGCATTACGTAGTAGGGAAGGGACCCCTATGTATTGAACCCAGTCCTTGCTCCTATCAATTCAGCCTGGCAGAAGGGTTCCACCTACATGCAGGCTGAAGGGGTCCCTGGGAGGCTTAGGGGGTTCGTGGGGGGCACAGATACCTACGTCCAGGCTGCAGGGGTCCCAGAGGGGCTTAGGGGGTTAGTGGGGGGCACAGATATTTATGTCACGGAGTGTGGGGGAATCCGGTCCTGCACCCCTCTTCCTGGGACACACAGTGACTCAGCCGGCCAGTAAAACAAAAGGTTTTTTTGGCCAACAGGAACGAAGGATACAGCAGAGCTTTTGGGCACAACCAGGACCTCTCGATCGAGTCCTTCTGGGGGTTCAGAAAGCTTAGTTCCCAGTTTGGGAATCCCTGAATTCCAATAACCCAGCTCCAAACCAAAACTGTACTAACTCCCTCCAGCTGGCCCCTTCCTGTGTCCAGCTTCCCAGGCAAAGGTGCTGACCCCTCCCCGCTGCCTAGCTCGAGTTACAGGCTTAGGTCCTGTCCCTCACCTTACGTCACCCCCTGCTCTCCCATCTCCCACACAGATAGTCCCTACTCCACCAGGGTCCCTAGCCGTGGGGCCCCTAACCCTGGCTCCTCGGGCCCTACCCCTGTGCCCCTTACTCTAGCTCCAGTTGCCATACCCATGGGTCCCTAACCCGAGCTCCAGAGGCTCCATCCCTGGGGCCCCAAGCAATAGCTCCAGGTGCCCAACCCGTGGGGCCCATAGCCCTTGTTTCAGGGGCCCTACGAGTGGGCCCCTAATCCTAGCTCCAGAGGCCTTAAGCGTGAGATCTCTAACCCTAGCTCCAGGAGCCCCACCCCTGGGACCCCTAACCTTTGCTAACTGGGCCACATCCCTTGGGCATCTAACCCTAGCTATAAGGACACTGCCCAAGGGGTCCCAAACCATAGCTCCAGAGGCCCTACACGTGGGGCCCCTAACACTAGCTCCAGAGTCCCTACCTGTGGGACCCCTAACCCTAGCTCCAGGTGCACTACCCTTGGGGCCCCTAACGCTAGCTCCAGGGGCCATACCCATGGGGTCCCTAATCCTAAATCCAGGGGTCCCATTCGTGGAGCCCATAACAGTAACTCCAAGTGCCCCATACTTGGGGCCACTAACCCTAGCTCCAGGGGCCCTACCCATGGGGCCCGTAAACCTAGCTCCAGGGGCCTTACACGTGAAGCTCCTAACCATAGTTCCAGATGCCCTAACTGTGCGGCCCCTAACCCTAACTCCAGGGGCCTTACCCGTAGGGCCCCTATCCCTAAGTGCAGGGGCCCTTCAACCTGGGGCCCCTATCCTTAGCTGCAGGGGCCCTACCAGTCAGACCACTAACGCTATCTCCAGAGGCCCTTCACGTGGGACCCCTAACCCAAACTCCAGGGGTCCTACCGCTTAGGGCCCTAACCCTAGCTGCAGGGGTCATACCCATGGTGCCCCTAAACTTAGCTCCAGGTGCCCCATCCCTGGGGCCCCTAACCCTAGCTTTAGGGACCCTGCTCGTAGGGCCCCAAACTATAGCTCCAGGGGCCCTACCCATTGGGATCCTAACCCTAGCTCCAGAGGCCCTACTCTTAACTGGCTGGACATGTGCGAAGGATAAAACATACATCCTAAATGAAACAGTCTGACTTTTTATTATGGAGAAAAAACAAGTTTTAAAACGTTTATATGTTGGAGGACTTGGCCATACAGTATCTGAGGCTGAACTGCAGGAAAGATTCAGCAAGTTTGGAAATGTTACAGATGCGGAAATTGTTATCAGGGAAGATGACCAGGGGAACACTATGAAGACTTTTGCTTATATCAACATTAGCATTTCTGAAGCAGATCTTAAAAGATGTATGTCTATTTTAAATAAACCTCTCAACCCAGCTACAGGGCTCTACCCCTGGGGCCCCTAATCCTAGCTACCGGGACCCTACCCATTGGGCTGCTAACCCTAACTCCTTAGACCCTACCTGTGAGGCTCATAACCCTAGCTCCAGGGGCCCTAACCGTAAGGTCTCTAACAATTGCTTCGGGGGCCCTACCACTGGGGCCCCTAACCCTAGCTCCAGGGACTCCTTCCCTGGGGCCCCTAACTCTAGCTCCAGGGGCCCTCTCCGTGGGGCCCCTAACCCAAGCTCCAGGGACCCGACAACTGCATCCCCTAACCCTAGCTCCAGGGGCCCCATACCTGGGGATCCTAACCCTAGTTCCAAGAGCCTTACCCATGGGGTCCCTAACACTTGATCCAGGCACCCTGCCCGTAGGGCCCTTACCTTAGCTAAAGAGGCCCTACCCGTGGGGTCCTTAGCCCTAGCTCCAGAGACCCCACCCCCTGGAAACCCAAACACTAGCTCCAGGGGCCCCACCCACGCGAACACTAGCCCTAGCTCAAGGGCCAAGTCCCTGGGGCCCCAAATCCTATCTCCAAGGGCCTTAGCCATGCGCCCACTAATGCTAGCTACAGGGGCTCTACGCATGGAACCACTAACCCAATTTCCAGAGGCCCTACCCATGGGGCCCCTGTCCCTAGCTCCAGTGTCCCAAACCGTGGGACCCCTAACCCTAGGTCCTTGGGCTCTACCCCTGGGGCCCCTAACCGTAGTTCCAGGCACCCCACCACTAGGACCTCTATCCCTAGGTCCAGGGCCCACCCCTAGGACCCCTAACCCTAGCACCATGAGCCCCAGCCCTGGGGCCCCTAACCCAAACTCTAGGGTCCCTTCCTGTGGGGCCCCTAACCCTAGCTCCAGAGGCCCTACCCATGCGACCACTAACCCTAGCTATAGGGGCCTTACCCCTGTGTCCCCTAACCCTAGCTCCAGATGCCATATGCGTGGGCCCCTAACCCTAACTCCAGGGGCCTGACCCCCAGTACCCCTAACCCTAGCTCCAAGGGCTCCATCTCTATGGCTTCTAACCCTAGCTCCAGGAGCCCAACCCATGGGGATCTAACCCTAGCTACAGAGTCCTTACCCGTGGGACCCCCAAACCTAGCTCTAGGGGCCCTACCTCTGGGGCCCATAACCCTAGCTGCAGGTGCGCTACCCATGGGGCCCCTAACCCTAGATCCAGAGGCACTACCCATGGGACCCCTAAACTTAGATCCAGGTGACCTAACCGTAGGGCACCTCACCCTAGCTCCAGGCTCCCCACCAATAAGATCGCTAACCCTAGCTCCAGGGGCCCAACCCTAGGACCCCTAACCCTAGCACCATGAGCCCCACCCCTGGGGCCCCTCACCCAGAGTCCAGGGTCCCTACCTGTGGGGCCCCTAACCCTAGCTCCAGATGCCATACGCGTGGGCCCCTAACCCTAGCTCCAGGGACCCGACCCCTGGTACCCCTAACCCTAACTCCACGGGCCACATCCCTGCAGCCTCTAAGCGTAGCTTCATGGGCCCAGGCCATGGGACCCCTAACCCTAGCTACAGAGTCCTTACCCGTGGGACCCCGAAACCTAGTTCCATGGGCCCTACCATTGGGTCCCTAACCCTAGCTCCAGGGACTATACCCGTGGGGCCCCTAAACCTAGCTCCAGGGGCCCTACCCGTGGGGTCCCTAACCATAGCTCCAGGGACTCTACCCATGGGGCCCCTATCTCTAACTCCAGGGGCCTTACTCTTGGGAAACCTCACCCTAGCTCCAGGGGCCCTACTTCTGGAGCCCATAACCCTAGTTTCAGGGGCCATACTCGTGGGGCCCCTAAACCTAGCTCCAGGTGCCCCATCCCTGGGGACCCTAACCTTAGCTTTAGGGACCCTGCTCGAAGGGCCCCAAACTATAGCTCCAGGGGCCCTACCCATTGGGATCCTAACCCTAGCTCCCGGGGCCCTACCCATTGGGCCGCTAACCCTAACTCCTTAGACCCTACCCGTGAGGCCCCTAACCCTAGCTCCAGGGGCCCTAACCGAAAGGTCTCTAACACTTGCTCCGGGGGCCCTACCACTGGGGCCCTAACTCTAGCTCCACGGGCCCAACCCGTGGGGCCACTAACCCTCACTCCAGGGGCCCTAACCATGCGACCACTAAACCTAGCTATAGGGGCCTTACCCCTGTGTCCCCTAACCCTAGCTCCAGGGGCCTGACCCCCAGTACCCCTAACCCTAGCTCCAAGGGCTCCATCCCTATGGCTTCTAACCCTAGCTCCAGGGGCCCAACCCATGGGGATCTAACCCTAGCTACAGAGTCCTTACCCGTGGGACCCCCAAACCTAGCTCCAGGGGCCCTACCATTGAGGCCCCTAACCCTAGCTGCAGGGGCCATACCCGTCGGGCCCCTAAACCTATCTCCAGGCGCCCCACCCCTGGAACCCTTAACCCTAGTTCCAGGGGCCCTACCCATTGGGCTCCTATCCCTAGCTTCAGGGACCCCACCCGTTGGGCCCCTAACCCTAGCTACAAAGGCCCTACTTTTGTGACCCCTATCCCTAGCTCCAGGGTGCATACCCCTTTGGCCCCCAGTCCAAGCTCCAGGAACCGTACTCGTGGGGCCCCTATCCCTAGTGTTAGGCCTGAATAAAGATATTGCAGACAAAACCAGGTATGACAACCTGACCAAAGTCAGGCTAACAGAGGTTTTTGGGTAATTCCTGAGTGGAAAACACTGAGAAGCAGCAGCATGTCTCACAAGCGCTGGGAAAAAGTGAGATAAGCGAGAAGCTGCATTCCTGGCATAGTACCACATGTGCTGTGTTAGGGCAGCTCCTTCGAAGAACTGATAAGAGCCCTAGTTTCCCAGCCTCCTTGTTTTCACTCCCTGGTTTTGTTCGTTGTTTGTTTTTAACTCCCCTACATTTCTAACTTTAGGTATGTATGTATACTAAAGGTGTCTAGTTTCTAGTTGTTAAAAGAAGGGAGTGGGTTGCTCCAGTGAATAATTTATGATGCTACAGAACTGTCTATATAGGCTTATACTAAGATTTAAAGAGCGGGCTGGTTCTCTCGGGAGACGAGCTGCTCTATATTGATGCGTGCACTTGTCAATAAAGAGCTTTTGATCGGACCTTGCTGGTGTTGCCTGTCTCTCTTGCGGTCAGACAACTAACTTTGCCATCTGGGGGTTAGAGTCCCTGACACTAGCTCCAGGGGCTCTATCCCTGGGGCCCCTGACCCTATCTCCAGGGGCCCTACCCGTGGGGACCCTAATCCTAGCTCTATGGGACCTCCCCATGGGGCCCCTAGCCTTAGCTCCATGGGCCCTACCCGTGGGGACCTTAACCCTAGCTCCAGGAGCCCCATCCTTGGGGCCCCTAAATCTAGCTCCTGGGCTCCCGCCCGTGGGGCACCTAACCCTAGCTCCAGAGGCCCTTCCCTTAGGATCCCTAACCCAAGCTCCAGGGGCCCTATCCGTGGGGCCCCTAACCCTAGCTCCTGAGGTCCTACCTGTGGGAGCTCTAACCTTAGCTCCTGGCTTCGTGCCCATTTGACCCATAATCCTAGCTCCAGGGGACCTACCCGTGGGACCCCTAATCTTAGCTCCAGGGGCCTTACCCCTGGGGTGCCTAACCCTACCTTCAGGGGCCCTACCCGTGGGGCCTCTAATCCTAGTTCCAGGGGCCCCACTCCTGGAACCCCTATCCCTAGCTCCATGGGCCCCATCTCTGGGGCTCCAAACCCTAGCTGCATGGGCCCTACCCCTGGGTCCCCTAACTCTAGCTTCAGGGGCCCTACCAGTGGGACCCCTAACCCTAGTTCCATGGGTCCCACCCCTTGGACCCCTAACCCTTGCTCCAGAGGCCCCTTTGCTGGGGATCCAAACCCTTGCTCAAGGTGCCCTGCCCATTGGGCCGCTAACCCTAGCTCCAGGGGCCCCACCACTAGACACCCGAACACTAGCTCCAGGCACCCCACCCCTGGGACCCCCAACCCTTGCTCCTGTGGCCCCGTCCCCGGGGCTCCGAGCCTTAGCTCCAGGGTCCCTACATGTGGGAACCCTAAACCTAGCTCCAACGGCCCTTCCCGTGGGGCCCCTAACCCTAGCTCCAAGGTCCCTTCTCGTGGGACCCTTAACCCTATCTGCAGGCCCTGTACCCCTGGGTCCCCTAACCCTAGCTTCAGAGGCCCTACCTATGGGGCCCTTTACCCTAGGTCAAGGGGCCCTATGCATGGGTCCCCCAACCCTAGCTCAAGGGGCCCTATCTCTGGGGCCCCTAAACCTAGCTCCAGGGGCCCTGCCCGTTGGACCCCTTTGCCTAGCTCCAGGGTCCCTTGAAACACTTGGGAAAATGTGTTTGACTGTTCAGGCATTGGGAACTCAGCTAAGAATGCAAATGCTTTTCAAAGACTGCGGGGACTGTGGGATCACTGGAGTCCTCAGTCTCCCCTCCCTCCCTCCATGAACGTCCATTTGATTCTTTGGTTTTCCGTTACGCTTGTCACGCAGCACTGTGCTGAGTCCCGGCTGTGGACTCTGTCTATCATAGCCTGGAGATTTTTTCAAATGCTTTGTCATTTCGTCTTCTGTAACGGAGCTCTGATAGAACAGATTTGTCTCTCCATACAGCGATCAGATCCAGTACCTCCCAGACGGTCCACGCTGGAGCTCGTTTTGGGTTTGGGACTGCATCGCCACCTGTGCTGATCAGAGCTCCATGCTGGGCAAACAGGAAATGAAATTCAAAATTCGCGGGGCTTTTCCTGTTTACCTGGCCAGTGCATCCGAGTTCAGATTGCTTTCCAGAGCGGTCACAAGGGTGCACTGTGGGATACCGCCCGGAGGCCAATACTATTGAATTGCGGCCACACTAACCCTAATCCAACATGGTAATACCGATTTCCGCGCTACTCCCCTCGTCGGGGAGGAGTACAGATATCGGTACTAAGAACCCTTTATATCGATATAAAGGGCTTCATTGTGTGGACGGGTGCAGGGTTAATTCGTTTTAATGCTGCTAAATTCGGTTTAAATGCGTAGTGTAGACAAGGCCTAAGAAAGCGGCTGTTTGACCTACAAACAACGACAAAGTAAAACCTGCAAGAGCAGCCTTTCAGTTCAGAGGCCTGATAATAAGATGTTACTAATAACTGATGAAAGAGTTACAAACGATTCAAAACCATACTTAGAACAAACCAAATGGGAACACACACAACACCATTTTTCTTCGCTGCTCTTCAACCACGATATTCTCCCCATAGGGAGGTCCATCGCTCCTGGGGGTTCAGTGCCACAGTAACAGGGTGATGTGTGCAAGGGATGGAGGAAGCTGCTATTCCATCTCCCAAGTCCAAAAATCAGTTTAATAGCTAGTCCTGAGATAGAGGAAGTATCAGTTATTAAAGTCATAAGAACTAATTTAACATTGTGATTCCAGCCAATGTTAAAATGATCTAACATTCAGGTTAATACAAACATTTCTAGTCCTCTGCATAGAACGCTCAAATGATGCAAAAATAGCAAGTTTGCTTTAAAAAGTCATAAAAGGGGTGTCATTCAGAATCTGACACTTGGTGAAACGTAAGTCTAGAACACACAACCAGTTTGGGGATTGTGCTCTGCTTCTTAACAATCTGCCCTGAGGTTGCCACTCGCAGTCACAAGCTACTCCACATGGCTGGGGCCCTCTCATGGATCAGTAACTGGTTAGCAGCTTGGAAAGAAAGAGTAGGACAAAATAGTCGTTTTTGCAGTGGAAAGGGGTAAATAAAAGGCTTCCAAAGTATGAGACGAGGCTACAGACATTAGGGCTGGTCAGTTTAGACAAGACCGTAGAGCACCACTTCTCAACCAGGTGTCTGCCAAAAGAAACCAGGCTTGACCCACATCCCCAAGCCACCAAGCCTACCTGCCTGCATTGAAGGGGGAGAGAAAGGGCACAACAAAAAATTGCAGCATCAATGTAGAAGAGAGAACTCTTCCCCTGCCATTATCAGTAAGGGTTGCCTCACAGCCACTGACTCCCTGAACAGAAATAGCAAAAGTCCAACCACAATTCTACTTCCTTTCCACTACAAGAGATAATGGGTGGGAGCTTCTCTCTTGAGACTGTCCTGCTGCTTCCCAGGCACATGGCAGACAGAGCTTGGCCCGCAAGCCGAGGGTTTTGATCGCTTGAAGGCCCAGAGGGAAAAGAGACAAATGCTCGTGTATCAGAGAATGGCTTTGATCCATTGACCTCTGGGTTATGAGCCCAGCACGTGTCCGCTGCACCACTCGGCTGGCTCTTTATTCCCCCTGCCACCCAGCCACCTCTATCTGGATTAGTGCCTTACGAGCTCTTACGCTGGCAGGCATATGCGCTGGCTGCTAGGCAGCTGCCCTGGTCACAGGCTTTTACAGCTTCTACAGGGTAAAAAAGATCTATTTGGGGTTTGGACCCCATTGGGAGCTGGGTAGCTGAGTGCCGGAGACGGGAGTACTGCTTAAACTGTTTTCAATTAAGCCTTCAGCTCGTGGGGGATGAGGTTCAGCCTTTGATCCATGTCTGCAGCAGGCAAGCGCCTCTGGCTCAATCGGCCCCCACCCTGCCCCCGCTGTATTAGCAGACTAAAACCTGGAGCAAAGGCACACGCCTTGCAAGGGAACAGGAGCCGGGATCTCGAACAAATGTCAACATTTTAGTAAGATGACGTTCAAAGAAGAAAAAGGTGTACGGTACAGCATTTAGGTGTAGAAGTTTCTGGTGATCAGGGAACAATGTACAGATTACCCAGGGGGTGCGAAGTTCGGTTTAAGATCGGGTGGCATAAGGAAAACAGAATCTGCAATAGCCCTGACGGGGGGTAAAATGTTAACGTACAGACACTGAGTTAGGAGGATATGTTGTCCATGTGAGGGCTACGTTCAGGTGTGGAGTTTAAGAAGCGGGTACGACAATGAGAATGGATTCGCCCGCGTTTGGTGAGTTTTAACATTCAGTGTTTTTTAATCTTTGCCACAATCTAGTTTAAGCAGGGTCGGTATGAACTCTACCCTGCCATCTGTTGGTGATCTGTTGTAAAGGCCTTTTGGGGCTGATGTCATTTGCATGGTTACACCCACCCCAGATTGCATGAGGGGAGTGCTTGTCCAAATGGTCATTTCAGCTGCTGTGGGATCCCCCATCTCTTTGTTATTGGGGCAGGAGTAATCAAGTGTATTTTCCTGTTTAGTTTGGATCAAGGAGAGAGTAACTGTACCTGGCATTTGAGGCCTGAGAGCTTGCCCCTCGCCTGGAAAGGACTCATCATTAAGGGGTATGGGTTCCAACCCCCCTCCCCAAGTGTGTGGGAAGTAGAAATAGATGTTTGTTCTTGGTCTGATTGATTTTGTGTCTGGTGTTTAAAGACGGAGGTATTTTTGAATATCTTTAGAATTGTTGTTAGTACTGAAGTTTCTCATCTTAATATTATGCTATTAGATTTCTTCTACAATATATTTTGGTGCTGAAAGGTAAAAGATTGCTGTGTGTGTGCTGTTATGGAGTGAAGTAACAAAGGTTGGTTGCAGACAGGGTGCATGTGCCACAAAAGTTGTGCTTGTCTCACCCCAGCTGTGGTCCCAGAGTCCAGAATTTGCATAAACTCACCCCCTTACCTGTGACTAACAAGCTTGCCCTGCTAACTCTTCCAGCAAAACAGGTCAAAGAAAGTGTATGCAAGCCCTGTACTGCAGCCCCAGTACTATTTTCGGTTCCTTCCCACAGATCTTTCACTCCGCACCAGTCCAGTTCCTTGCTGTTGCTTGTCCAACCACTGCATACATGTGCTAGACTGGACCCTGAGCTGATTCCTGACTGTTGTGCTCCATACAGCCTGGCCTGTCTGTGTCTCTGTGGTGCAATGGGTTAGCACGTTTGGCTCTTAACTGAAAGGATGGTGGTTCAAGCCCACCCAGGGACAGTGATAAGCCTGTGCTACTTCCTTGCTTTCCTGCGGGCAGGGCCGGCTTTAGGCCAATTCAACCAATTCCCCTGAATCGGGGCCCGCACCCAAGCCCTGCTGCTGCACTGTACTAGGGTGGCCCAGCTTCCCCAGGGGGCAATTTAAAGGGCCTGGGGCTCCCAGCAGGGACTGGAGCCTCAGGCTGTTTAAATTGCCACCAGAGCCCCACTGCTGGAGACTTGGGGGCTATTTAAAAAGTCTGGGGCTCCCCTTGCTTCTACTGCCCCGGCCCTTTAAACAGCCCCCGGAGCCCCGCCACTTCCCCAGGGCTCCCGCGGCTATTCAAAGGGCTGGGGCGGTGGAAGCAGGGGAGCCCCAGGCCCTTTAAATAGCCCCCGAGCCCTGGGCTGCTGCTGCTACCTTGGTGGAGGAGGGGGCACTTACCGTACAGGGTAAGCTGTACCCCCTGTACCCGCACCGCTGCCCACAGCCAGCCCCTGCTGCACCCCCTGCCCTGCCTGCACCAGCCCCGCACCCCGTGCCCTGTCTCCAGTCAACCCTTGCCGCACTCCCCTGCCTTAAGCCAGCCAGTCCCACACTCCTCTGTCTCCAGGCCTGCCAACCCCTGCGCAGTCCCCTGAGGCCCTGCCTGAAGCCAACCAGCCCACTCCACCCCACATCCCCCTGCCTCCTGCCAGCCCCTGTCAGCAGCCAGTCCCACACACCCTGCCCTGCCTGCAGCCAGCCCATTTGCAGCCAGTCCTGCACCCCCTGTCCTGTCTGCAGCCAGCCCCGCACGCCTTGCTCTGCTTGCAGCCAGACCCTACCTCCAGTCAGCCCCTGCCCTGCCTCCAGCCAGCCCCATGTCCACTGGTGCCCTGCAGTTCCCAGGGCAGTAACCCTGCACACATGCTGCAATGAGAGGGGCAGTGAACAGCTGTGACCCACACATGTGCACACCTTAGGGTGACCAGACAGCAAGTGTGAAAAATTGGAACAGGGTGGGGGGTAATAGGATCCTATATAAGCAAAAGACCCCCCAAATCGGGACTGTCTCTATAAAATCGGGACATCTGGTCACCCTAGCACACCGCCAGGGAGTGGCAGGGACCCACACATGTGAAATGGAGCTCATTTCTAGTTCAGGCCCATCTTTTTAAAAAAGAATTTTAGGTAGGGTTAACATACATCCGTATTTTCCTGGACATGTCCAGCTTTTTGGTTCTTAAATAGACCATTTGGGAGAAATTTTTAAAAATATGGATGTATGGTTACGCTATTGGTACAAAAAATACATACTGTGGCACATCCCTTAAATCAGAACTTTTTACAGGGAACCGGCTGCTAAGAAATGAAAGGCTTTTATTTACATGATTTTTTTTTTAGTCATCCCTGCCGGGGCCCCGCCGAATATGTTCGAATTGGGCCCCGCACTTCCTAAAGCTGGCCCTGCCTGCGGGGAGCCTCAAAGGTCCCATTTTGCTGCCTCTTGGCCTCAGTGCGTTCAGCTAGTGGCCCAAAGACCGGGCTGGATGTCATTCAGAAACCCATCTCCCAGCAGCTGTTCCAGAGGCTCAGGTTTAATCCTCAAGGCCGAGCACAAAAACTTTCAGCCAGGAACATTTCGCTCTCTCTCCCCCTCCGCCCAAGTGGCAAAGGAGAAGCAGACGAGACACGCCGGCTCAAAGACGTCTCCCTCCCATTTCCCTGTAGGCTGTGCAAAGCTCTTGGCCTGCCTCACGCCTTGTCAGGAAAGCGCGGCCATGCTACTCACGCCTGAGTCACGTCCGCAGCCTGGCCTGCCCTGGCTGACGGTGTGCAGAGCCACGCCCGTCAATGGCAGTTTGAGTCAGGAGCCTAGGCTCTTTCCCCTGACAGCCACACACACAGCACTGCCTGGTGTCCCGAGAGCCTCCTTCCTGTTCTCCTGCAGCACACGCTGCCTGCCAGTGTGGGTGGGAAAAGGGGACCAGGAAGTACTGCAGCCTCATTCCAGGACAGGAGGCCCTCGCCATACCCAGGCCTGCCTCTTGCCTTCAGTCCAGGTAGCCTCATGGCCTAGGCTCTTGGTGCTCTGCTGATCACTGCCTTGCTGGAAGGCCCTGAGGGAAAAGAAGCAAGCACACATGTAGCAGAGGATGGCTTTGATCCATTAATCTCTGGGTTATGGGCCCAGCACACTTTTGCTGCACCATTCTGCTGGTTTTTCATGACCGCTGCCACTCAGCCACCACTATCTGGATTAGCACCTTATGCACTCTCACACTGGCAGGCAGATGCGCAGTCTGCTAGGCAGCTGTCCTGGTCACAGGATATTACAGCTTCTACAGGGTAAAAGGGATCTATTTGGGGTTTGGACCCCATTGGGAGCTGGATAGCTGAGTGCCAGAGACGGGAGCATTTCTTAAACTGTTTTCAGTTAAGCCTTCAGCTTCACCCTCACCTGGAAAGTACTCACCATTAAGGGGTATGGGTTCCAAATGGCAAAAGTATGTGGGAGGTAAGAATGGGTGTCTAGCTGTTTGTGGTTGTTTTAGTTGATTTCCTTTTTGCTGTTCCTTGTGTGTAAAGGCAGAGACATTTTTGAATCTCTTAAAATTGCTGTTAGTGCTACAGTCCCTCACCTTAAGCTTATGCTATTAGATCTCTTCTGTGATATATTCTGATTCTGAAAGGTAAAAGGTCGCTCTGTGTGTGGCATTATGGAGTGAGATAGCAAATGTTGGTTGCAGAAATTGGGCATGTGCCACAACAGTCCTGCCCCCCAGCTGCATTCCCTGAGTCCAACTTGCAAAATTTCCATGCAGTCAGAGTGGAAAAGAGCATTTTACCTAACTGTGAAGTTGCTTACCACTTTCAGTGTGTAAGTGAGATAAGAACCCCCCACTCTAAATACATCTAAAATTTATACTTAACTATTAGTGATCTTAGGTCTGTAGCATAGAACTGAATTTGTACTACAATTACAAAGAGCTTTATTTTTAAACTAGAAAAGAAAAAAAGCAGTAAAATCTGCAGTTAGAAACTTCAAAAAAGACCCATAGTACTAAATTTAAATATTCATTTTCAACCTTTTCTATTTCACTATGCTTTGGAACCCATGTCCCTTGCCTAATGAGATATATGTAGGTTCGGGTGACTCCCAAAAGCATGACCTGCTAAGGACCGTTCTACTGTCCTTGATTCATATCACCAGGATAACTACACTTTATTACTCCTGCCCTAATAAGAAAGAGATTGGGGATCTCACAGCAGCCGAAATGACCATTTGGACAAGCACTCCCATCATGCAATGCGGGGTGGGTGTGACCATGCACATGAACAACAAAAGACTTTTACAACACATCACCAACAGATGTCAGGGTAGAGTTCATTCTGACCCTGCTTACATCCTCCCCACAACCAAGAATTGGTGCTCCTGGTAAATCACACTCCCTATTATACCAAATCATTAGTATTGAATGCTGAAGTCACAGCTAGCAAAAGTAGCCACTCATCTCTGCCCTGCAGCATCCAGCTTAGCCCTTGTTAACACATAAGTCAGTGGATTGTTCTCTGTCCATACCTGAAACTGAGCACCACACAAGTAGTCTCCAAAGTTCTCAGTGATGGCCCATTTCAAGCCCAAGAACTGCAGCTGGTGGATGGGATAGCAAGTTTCGCTATCAGACAGTCCTCAGCTGGCAAAGGCTACAGATTTACATTTGCCTTCCACTTCCTGGTACGAGACTGCTCCCAAACCCTCCAAACTGGCATCAGCATGCAGGATAAATGGCTTGTTTGGGTCAGCAGAGACTAGGACTGGCACATGAATCAGGCAAATAATGATTTCCCGTAAAGCTCTGTCACATCTCTCATCCCGCCATGTCCCAAATGGAGAGGAGAGGAGCCCCTCCCCTGTCCCAGCCCAAGAACACCAGATCTGTGGAGGCAAGATGTCTGTAGCCCAAACCAGCTGGAGCTGCTGGGGAGAAGAGTTCTCCCCTCAGCCCAGGCCCACTGGAGTTGCTATTGCAGTGGGGGAGAGATGTCTTTCATCTAGTTCTTAGATGCCCTGATAAGAGGGGGGTTGAGTTTTTTCTTCCCACCTACAGCTCAAACTTCTTTTTCCCCCACCACTTTCTGCTCTAGCCTGATCTCCCTCTTTCACCTCAATTCTCTTTTTCCTGGTCTTGTTCCAGAGCCCTGACAGCCCAATTCTCTGCCCTAACCCCGTGCCCTCTACTGCACCCTGAACCTCTCATTCTAACCCCACCCTAGAGCCTGCACTCCCAGGGCCAGTGCCCTCATCCACCTGCACTCCAACTTTCTGTCCCATGTACTCTGATTTAGGGTGTACTAATAATATTAATTTGGATAATATGATGAAAATTTAATTTATTAGCTTACATTTAATTTAATTTAATTGAGTTACAAAGTTACAGTTGCTTTACTGCTATTCAATAGATACATAGGGCATTATATGCAACAAAGTTTTGGTTAATGTCTCTTACCACAATTCCTTGATAACCTGGTGGTAAGAGACACAGAACCAGCCTTGCAGTTCAGGTTTCTCAATTCTTGAGTGAAAGATGCAGCGCTTAGAAAAAGCTACTGTTACTTAGGGTTTACTTGACTAAGTTAAACTTAAAATCAAAACCTAATAAACAAAGAATAAAACCTTATGGAAATGGAGCTTAGCCTAGTTCCCTTGAAACTTAAAGTTTCAGAACAAGTACAGCCTACTGCTAGTACATAGAGAGAGAGTGGAGGAAGTAAGTCAGAATGATAGAGTGAAGTGCTCTAGTGAGGTGGGTTACCTCTTTTATAGGGCACAAGCACCGGAAATCCTTCCTCCTATGTCCAAATTTCATTCCTCACCCACAAAACGTTAGGGTACGCTTACTTCACAGGCTAGTATGTTTGTGCATGTTGATGACATGTACATATGCACATAAGTTCCCTTGTGTTGTACCTGTTAAGTCTGTGGGTAGAATACTGAAAAAAAAAACCCTATGCCATTCTCCATTGTCGATTGGTCTAAGTAAAGTTCTTAGACAGGCGTGAGTACTTATCTATTTAAGTAACAAGATACAGGTCAACTTTGCTTTCTTAGTAAAAGGTCACAATATAGATATGCTAACCTTGCCTTAGCTTAACATACAGGATATGGCCTGTAGGGTCTCGTAAGTCATGTGCCCCAGCCTCCTAATCATTTCTATTGCCCGCCGCTGGACCCTCTCCAAATTGTCCACATCCCTTCGCATGTGGGACCCAACCCCAAAAGTACCCACATTTCACCCCAATGGCCCCCAAATGCCAGATTTTAATATGTACATAGGGTGCTCCCATGATCATGTCACTCCCGAGCTCTCCAGTGGAGCCTGCTGGTGGAGAACAAGGTCAAAATCAGCCAGGACATCGCTCAGTCAATTCCCTGTGCTCCCAGCAGGTGGTATCGGAAAGCTCCAAGATGGCTCACTTCCCTTTCTCTCATCAGCTTCAGGCCCCAGGGTTACAAATGCCCAAACTAGTTGGGATTCTCCCCTGGGCTCAGGGTGTGGGGCTGCTCTGAGGGGATGGACTTGCACACTTGGGATATTAGTGCAAAGATAGAATTTCAATTTCTCTTAGAGAAATTTGAGGGCAATTTATATTTGGTAAAAATCTTATTTCGTGAAAGGAAAGCTGCAGTGATAGCCTGGTTACTGGGGTGCAAAACACTTTCCTTCTGTAAGAAACAAGAAGTTAGAATTAGACATTTACATCATTTGTTCCAATGTTGGCACAGGTTTAATTTTGCTTCTGTGCAGGTTTGTTTCAGGCGGTTACTGTTTTGGTTTATTGGGTTGTTTTGGTTTTTTAAGTTGGAATGGAGATTTTAATTGACATTTGCTGGATTCGAATGGCTGACCTGCAACACCAGTTTTGACATACTTCTGCATATTTTATACAGATTTGGCCAGTATTCAAGGATTCAATTCCTTTATAGGAGGTTTTAGAGTTCAGGCTTATTTATTTGATGTTATTTTATCATCCTGCTGTAGCACACCTTTTTGATAAAACCTTGAAATTATTAATTTATGGCATTTGTTAGTTTTTATTTTTAAAAACAAAGTTTTTCTTAATGTTTGGGTTTTAAATTAAGCATTGTTTTTGGTTTCAAATTTTCATTTAGGTTTTGGTTGTTGATGGGATCTTTAAGAACTTTGGATTTAAAACTAAAATTTGGACAGATTTAGCTTATTGAAAGTAAACTGTTCACTATTTTATTTTAATAAAGGTTGTATTGCTGTAAACCCTGGCCAGTGGGAGAGGAGATGAGCCTGGCCTTTAACTGAGAAGGAGCAGAGGCATGGGAGAGGCCAGGTGATGGGGGGGCAGAGCCCCCCAATTTTTTTTGTCTACCCACCTCAGTCTCCCACCAAACGAGAAGAGTCTGATGCCACTCCTGCTGGTCACTGGGTGTCACTGCTGCTCCATGGGAAACATGCTCAGTGCATTACGCAGCTTGGTGAGAAATACACTCTGTGCCTTACCGTGACTGGTCCGTGGGTGTCACTGCTCCTAGAAGGCAGACATACGCTGTGCATTACACCACCTGACCGCTGGGTGTCATTGCTGTATCAATGGAAACACTTTCTGTGCATTACCCTGAATGACCACGAGGTGTCACTGCTGCTCCAAGGGAAACATGCTCTGTGTGTTACCCTGATTGGCCACTGGGTGTCACTGCTGCGCCAAGGAAAACACCTTCTGTGCATTACTCTGACTGCTCACTGGGTGTCACTGCTGCTATAGGGAAAACACCTTCTGTGCATTACTCTGACTGCCCACTGGGTGTCACTGCTGCTCCAAGGGAGACATAAGAACGGCCAGACTGGTTCAGATGCAAAGTTCATCTAGCCCAGTATCCTCCTGTCTTCTGACAGTGGCCAGTGCCAGGTGCCCCAGAGGGAATGAACAGAGCAGGGAATCATCAAGTGATCCATCCCCTGCCGCCCATTCCCAGCTTCTGGCAAACAGGCTACAGGCACCATCCCTGCCCACCCTGGCTAATAGCCCTTGATGGACCTATCCACCATAATCTTACCTAGTTCTTTTTTGAACGCTGTTACAGTCTTGGCCTTCACAACATCCTCTGGCAAGGAGTTCCACAGGTTAACTGTGCAACTGCCCTGAGCTTACCCCCTTCCCCTCGCCAGGTTGTATATGGAAAAGAGGATGAGGATGAGGAGAGCCATGATGTGTCTGTCACTGGCTGATGCCTCAGTTTCCTCTAGGCAGCAGTGCTGCAGGCTCCTTTGGTCAGTTCCCATGCAACTGTGTCTGGGGAAGGGGGAGTAGATACCCATGCTTCCCAGCCCCATTCCCCTCCACTAGCAGCTGGGAAATCCAGGCCAAATTTAACCCTGGTAGCTGGGCCGGGATTAGCCGGGGTTGGGCTGGGAAGGAATTGCGGTGGGGAAACAGACGCACCTGCTGTGAGGGAAGATCCTTCCATTCCCTGTCAACCTCCCTCACTCCTTGCAGCATGGCACCCCCTAGAACTTCCTTCTCTGTCATGGAGGCTGTCTGCTGCCTGCTTCTCGCTTAGCATCATCTCTCCTCACCCTGGGGCACTGGCGTCGCCCATCCTGTGCAAACAGGCAGGTCCCTGGTCTGCCCTGTGGTGCTGCCCTGCAATTTGGGGAGGCAGCTATTGGATGGAATCATATCGAAATATGGGGGTGGGCAAGGCTGGGGATCAAGACTCTTGGGTTCTCGCCCCAACTCTGGGAGGAAAGTGGAGGTTAGGGGGTAGAGTCGGAGAGGGGCAGGGCTGGGATCCAGGGCTCCTGCTTTTTCTCCACTTCCTGCAGCTGCTTCGGCCTTTCAGTGCGTTTCCTGTTGCAAATTCATTTGCTGACTTGTGCAACCCACCCCAGAGGCGGCTGCATCTCAGTGTTGGGTGAGGCATCCTTGGCTACATCACCCCCTAACCGTGTCTCTCTCCCCACTGCAGGTGACCCTGCAGCACTTGGCAAACATCCGCAAGATCGTGGGGGGTGCTTTGAGCATTGGGCAGGCAGGGGCAAGGTGCCCAGCCCGCCTCCCCCCCAAGAATGGGACCCAGCACCCCCTACTTTTTACAGGGATTAACAAGGGGCAAAGGGGAGCAAATCAGAGAAGAGGGTGGCCAGGGTCTGAGCAGGGGGTGGAAATGGGTTGGTCGGGGGGGGGTTAAGCAGCTGGAGGCAGAGTTAGGAGAGGGGCTGAAGGGTAAAATCAGGGACGAGGGAAGGAGCCGGAGTTAAGCCCAGGGAGAGATGCTGCCAGAAGGTCAAACCCCGGCACAGGCAGGGGCAGAGAGGTAACAGTTAACCCGGGGGGCTGAGACTCCAGTGTTTGCAAACATGGGGCAAGGAGCAGAGGGACTTTTTTATTTCCCCTCCCACAGCCAGCACCTCTCAGCATGGGCTTCCCAGGGCTGGGCTCTTAAAGGCACAGGCATCCCACTGCCTAGACCCTGCAGCTCCTCTCTGATGTAACCTACTGAGGTGCTGCAGTAGGAGACTCAATTCAGTGAAACTGGGCATTCTCTATACGCCCCACAGCCAGGGAGCTGTGCACCCCCTCCCTCGAATTTCCCCAACACCCCGCCCCCCAGTTGTTAACTAGTTACATGCAGCTCTGCCAATGTTGTCATTGGTTGCAAATTTGAATGGAAATTGAAACGTTAACACACACTTTAAAAGCATGTACAACGTATGAAAAATACTTGTACTTGAGAAAGTTAAATAGGTTTGGAAAGTCTGGACAAAGCCAGGTTTCCTCACGCAGCTGTTGTGTTTGCTGACAATGTCGGGGCATTGGCTTCAGCAATGTTGACTAACCTAAGGGCTGGTCTACACTACGGGGGAAAATCAATCTCAGATACGCAACTTCAGCTACGTGAATAACGTAACTGAAGTCGAATATCTAAAATCGAATTACTCACCCGTCCAGACGGCACGGGATCGATGTCCGCGGCTCTCCGTGTCGATTCCGGAACTCCGTTGGTGTTGGTGGAGTTCCGTAATGGATATAATCGCGCTCGGGGATTGATATATCGCGTCTAGATTAGACGCGATATATCGATCCCCGAGCTATCGATTTTAACCCGCCGATACGGCGGGGTAGTCTGGACGTACCCGGAGACACATTCTCCTTCACCAGACACACAGCTTGGGATTTCCTTTCCCTTGTCCCAGCACACAAGGCTGTTCACAGACAGCTGCTTGGAAACTGAGGTAGCTTCCTCCATAGGCAAGTCAATACCCCTGACAGATACAGGCACGTTTTCTTCACTTTCACATTTTTCCACACAGGAAAAAGGTTAGGAATAGGGACACTCATTTTCCACTATTTCTGCCTTCCCAAACTGCTGACCAGATAAAGCCATCAGCTCACAAGGATGACTAGGCTCCTCCAAACCTTCTCTACCAGGCACATTGCCACTTCCAACAGATAAGCTGCTGCTTTTTTCACTACACTGAGCTACTTCCAGCAAATCACAGTTACCCATTTCAGTTCACTTTTACAAGCTCCACTAGCCACCAATCCATTACCCATCTACCCTTTCCTTCCTCAGTTAGGGCTTTCATCTGACCATTTACTTGAATCTTCTCCTGAGAAATATTTTCCTCCCCAATGAGATCATTTTGCTCTTGAGCTACATGGCTACACTAGAGAGTTGCAGTGCTGGTGAGGGGGTTACAGCGCTGCAACTTAGGATGTGGCCACACTTGCAAAGCACGGCCAGCGCTGCAACTCCCTGGTTGCAGCGCTGGCTGTACACCCAGTCGAGCCTCAGGTGTAGGGATTCCAGCACTGGATCACCAGCACTGGTCAGCAAGCGTGGACGTCCACCAGCGCTTTTATTGACCTCCGGGGTATAAGGAGGTATCTCAGCATACCTTAGAAGCCTCTCTGGTAATCATGCACACTCGACTGCCCTAGGCTCAGCTGACCCCACCTTTAAATGCCCCGGGAATTTAAAAAATCCCCTTCCTGTTTGCTCAGCCAGGTGTGGAGTGCAATCAATCATTCAATCAATCAGCGACCATGCCTCCACGCCCCAGAAGAGCCCCAGCATGGAGCAATGCAGAGCTGCAGGACCTCATCAGTGTTTGGGGTGAGGAAGCTGTGCAAGCACAGCTGCGCTCCAGAAGGAGAAATTATGATACCTGTGGGCAGATATCGCAGGCCTTGCTGAGAAGGGGCCATGAACGGGACGCTTTGCAATGCAGGGTAAAAATAAAAGAGCTGCGGAGTTCTTACTGCAAAGCCCGTGAGGGAAATCGCTGCTCAGGAGCTGCCCCCACAACCTGCCGTTTTTACAACGAGCTGGATGCCATACTTGGGTGTGACCCCACTGCCAATCCTAGGAGCACGATGGAGAGTTCAGAGCAGGGAGAAGTGGGGAAGGGTGTAGAGGAAGCCGACAGTGAGGCTACTGGGGTGGAGGGAGACACCCCGGAGTCCCAGGAGGCATGCAGCCAGGAACTCTTCTCAAGCCAGGAGGAGGCTAGCCAGTCGCAGCAGCTGGAAGTTGCTGGTGAGGAAGAAACTGAGGAGTGTGCTCGGGGTAAGTAGATTTTTATGTTTTGGGAGAGGAGGGTTTGGGTTATGGCTGCCTGCATGCATGCCTAAACGTGGAATAGCCTATTGATTTGCTCTATCACGTCTCTGTAATCGGCCTTGGTAATCTCTTGAAATGTTGCAGCCAAAGCGTGGGCAATGTGCTTTCGCAAGTTTATAGGGAGAGCCACCGTGGTCCTTGTCCCGGTCAGGCTAACTCGTCCGATCCATTGTGCAGCGAGGGGTGGGGGGACCATGGCTGCACACAGGCAAGCTGCATAGGGGCCAGGGTGGTATCCACATTGCTGTAGAAGACCCTCCCTCTCTTCCCAGGTAACACGCAGCAGTGATATATCTGACAGTAGGAAACCCTGTTGAGAATTTAGGGATACTTGAGCGCAGGGCGCCAGGTTCGCGGTCCCCTCCCTCAGCCCCGCGGTGCGCTCCGGTCTCCCCCTCTCCTTTCCAGCAGGCAGCCAGCCCCGCGGTGTGCTCCGGTCTCCCCTCCACCCTTTCCAGCAGGCAGCCAGCCCAGCGGTGCGTTTCCCCACCTCAGCAGCATGCTGGCAGTTCCGCGGACCGCCCCCCCCGCCAGCAGCTCGCCACCTTCATGTTCCCTACTGTCACGTGTGCAGGCCACCAGCTACCTCCTGTACCCAGTGCAGATAAACCCCAGTGAGCCATTAGTCAGTTCCCCCTCCCAGGTGAAGTCGGGGCAGAAACTCTCACCCCATTGCTCGACATGCCTTCACTTCCCTGGCCTCTCTGTGTTATGTTAGGTATGTGGGAATGATGCTACAAAAAGTCTAAAAACTCCTTCAGTGTGTGATAATAAACAATGTAGCCTCTGTGTATTACATGTTTCTATCTATGTTTTTTTTAGTGACCTTGATTAATGCAGCCGGATCACTGCCCTCACGTCGCTTGCAGAACTTGAGAAAAAATCAAAGAAAATCAAAAGAGGAGTTGATTAAAGCAGTAATGAATCACTACAACAGAGAAAGTAGGAGTTCCGGAATCGACACGGAGAGCCGCGGACATTGATCCCGCGCCGTCTGGACGGGTGAGTAATTCGATTTTAGATATTCGACTTCAGTTACGTTATTCACATAGCTGAAGTTGCGTATCTAAGATCGATTTCCCCCCCCAGTCTGGACGAGCCCTCCGGCTCTTCTGTGTCTGTGGAGCAGACAGAAGGTGCCTTTCAGCCTGTGATGGTTGAGGGTAATTCAGTTGTCTCGGAGTTGGTTGTAAATACAGTGAAAGCCCAGGAAGGGAATGGTCCTAAGTTTGTGTCTGCTGGGGAGAAGGCCTTGTAACTAGGTAGCATCCAGTTAGTGTCTTAGCAAAATCCCAGAGACCAGACAATTCTGGTGCTTGTAGTTTGCCAGTTGCTAATGTGTGGTTGGAAAAGGATGTAGCAACTCTGTCTAATCAGGGTGATACCCTAGCCAGGGCACAAGGAGAGCAAAAAGATGATTTAATTGTGTTACCTACTGACAGTTTGACAACTTGTAGCAAGAAGGAAAAGATTCCTGAGCTTGTTCATGGCCAAGGGAAGGAGAATGCTTCTAACCTGTTATCTAGAAAATCTATAAGTTTGCCTGAAAAGGAATTGTGTAGGAATCTGCCTGATGGGTCAGAGGTGATTCTGGATGTAAGTGAGACCCAGTAAGAGTCTGTGGGGGCTCAAGAAAGTGTTCCTTTAGAGTAAGCCCTGGGTGAAGCAGGGAAGGGCAGAGTTTCTGTGAGAGGTGAATTGCTGCTTAGAGAAGCTGCTAAGGAAAGAAATCCTCATGGTAATCTGTGCAAGCAGTTTGGTACAACTAAAGGGTGTGGAAGTGACTTAATCAAGGAAGTTTCAGTTCCTAACAGACAGAAATTTTCTATTGTAAATGGATCCACTGACTTTCCTTTTGGAAAATCCAGTGTGAATGGCTTTGAGACTGTGTCTGATGAAGTAAAAGTTGTTAAGGAATTTAAACAGCCCTATGACCAAGTGCCAAGGATCTGAGGAGAAATTTGGTTACTGGTGTTTCAGAGCAGAACAGTTTTATGGCCAAATGCTTGAGGATGCAGGGGAGAGCAAGCAGACTCTCACCCTCCGACTATTTGAATTTGTGTGGTATCTCTGTAAAACAGGGTCCAGCCTTGGAATGGGTAGCAGCTGAAAATCTAAAAGCTAGTGTCTGTGTTGATGCAAATTACCTGACTGGGAAGGAGAAGAAAGACTTGCTAATAGCTGTTAGCGCAGAGAGCCCACCCCTTAAGCCAGTGAATTCTATTAAGCAAGAGAAATCAGGGTGTGATCCTACAGAAGGAGGAGGAAAGAGAAAACTGAATTTTGCAAAGGGAAGCCGCAGGTTAACCCTAAAATGTCAAAACCCCAATGGTATTGAGCCAAAGGTATGGCATGACAAACATAATTATAGATGGACACTTGCAATGAATTTGTTGTTATTGCTAATGGTAAATTTTGTAACTAGTGTAATGCTATTACCAACAACTGTAAAAATGTACAATGTGCCTAATCTTTTGGAAAATCCCTTGAACATGTTAACAGAAATATATGAGAACACACTTTATGTTAAAAGGCCTTGTTATACTGATGTTTCACTGCTAGTGCCTGTAAACAGTCTTGGAACTTTTCACAGAAGAAAAGACATTCCAGATCTGATGTGCTGTATGAAAAGGGAAACTGAGGCACACTACCATATTGCTTTCATGACTAAATGCCAAGATTCCTACACTGTGAACAACATTAATATCTATATTGATTTAATGTTAATTGAGTTCCAAACATTTGCCAGAGCTTGTATAGATAAAATAGCTAGTTTCTTTAGCTCTTGGCAAGATCATATGAAACATACAGGAATCCTGCTGCGAGAGCAGATCCAATCCACTATTGTTCTAACCAAGTTTGGCCTTAAGTTTGTAAAGAGATTCAATCATGTTATTGAACATGAATTTGGTAAAACATTTCTGTTACACACTAATATGGCTTCTAACCCAGTACAAGCTGTAATAAAACCAAACCCAGGATGCAGAGCTTTTGGGATGCAGTCAGTGATGTCAGTGTCATCCCTTCCTGCATCAATTTTGCATTGAGGGTGTGATGTTATGAGTATAATATAATATGTCACTGAAAGGTGACAGGGCCAGAAAGAGTTAATTAACTCACCTCACCGACTGACCTAACCCATGGGTGAGCCTTAAGGACTGGTTAACAAAATATGGAAATGAATAGAGCTTTGAAATGCAAGTCTGCATTGTTAGAGGTAGAAGGGGAGATGTTTGCTCAGGGCTTGTGATGTAAGCAAACAGGTCTTGTCTATTGCTATGGTTTTAATTCAAATATCAAAAAAGGAATATTAGCATTTAAAATGATACTTGAGTGAAATAGTATTATTGTCTATATGTCTCTTTAAAGGTTATAGTAACCTGTATCTGAACTGTTTAATGGATAAATTACTCTGTGCTAATTGCCAGGATGTTTGGGAGGACTTAAGCTTATTGTTTGCTCAGGCCGAAAGGCTGTTGGAAATGTATAAGAAGCCTGGGACACGATCCTTCTTCATCTCAGATCTGCTTTGGGTTTCAAGAGGGGGAAACTTTAAACCACAAGGATTGAGATCCCCAGTCATTGACTGGAGCTACCCTGAATCTGGAAACTGGACTATAACCTATGGACTATTTCTAAGAGGACTTTTGGTAACTACAAGCTCTCCTCTGCTATACATCTGAACCTCAAGAATTGATTTCAGGTCTGTATGTATATGGATCTTTTAACTAACACTCTCTCTCTTTTCTTTTCTAATACATTTTAACTTAGTTAATCAGAATTGGCTGTAAGCGTGTATTTTGGGTAAGATCTAAGTTGTAATTGGACCTGGGTATGTGGCTGATCCTTTGGGATTGGAAGAATCTTTTCTTTTCTATGATGAAGTAAGATTTTCAGGAATCATCATATCTGACAGGTGTGACTGGACGGAGGCCTGAGGCTGGGCACTTTAAGGGAACTGTGTTGTTTGGACTTCTAAGTGACAAGTGAGGTACTCTAGAAGCTGTTTTGTGCTGGCTTGGTAAATCTAAGTATTGAAATAACCACCAGCATTTGGGGTTTGTCTGCCCTGTTTTGTTTGCAGTTCACCCTGAATGAGTGACCTCAGCTGGCTCCCAGGGGCAGCACCCTCACACCGCCCCCGCTGGAACCGCCACTCCCCTCTCCCCTCCCAGAGCTGGGGAGGGAAGTCAAGGCCCCTGCCCCGCTCGAACTGCCACTCCCCAGGCCCCTACTAGAGCTGGGGAGGGAACCCAGCCCCCCAACCCTGCTGGAGCAGTCACTCCCCAGTCCCCTGCCAGAGCTGGAGAGAGTACGCAGCGCCCCGTCCCCGCTGGAACCACCACTTCCCAGTCCCCTGGCAGAGCTGGGGGGGGGGAACCCAGCACCCCACCACAGCTGGAACGGCCGCTTCCCAGGCTCTTAGCAGAGACGGAGAGGGAAAGCAGCACCCCACCCCAGCAGGAACGGCCTCTCCACAGTCACCTCGCAGACCTGGGGAGGGAAGGCAGCGCCCCGCCCCCACAGGAACGACAGTTCCCCAGTCCTATCGCAGAGCCGGGGATGGATGGCAGCACCCCGCCCCCGCTGGAATGGCCGCTTCCCAGTCCCCTCGCAGAGCTCAGGAGGGAAGCCAGTGCCCCGCCCCGTTAGGAACATCCGCTCCCCAGTCCCCTCGTACAGCTGGGTAGGGAAGGCAGCACCCCGCCCCTGCTTGAGCAGCCGCTCCCCAATCCTCTGGCAGAGCTGGGAGGGGAACCCAGCGCCCCACCCCCGCAGGAACGGCCTGTCCCCTCGCAGAGCTGGGGAGGGGAGGCAGAGCCCTGCCCCAGCTTGAAGGGCTGCTCCCCAGTCCCCTGGCAGAGGTGGGAAGGGACCCCAGCGCCCCGCCCCCGCTGGAACGGCCACTTCACAGTCCCCTTGCAGAGCTAGGGAGGGAATAGAGCGCCACACCCCTGCAGGAATGGCCGCTCCCCAGTCTCCTTGCAGAACTGGGGAGGGAACTGTTACGGAGTGTGAGGGGGGTCTGATCCTGCACCCCTCTTCCTGGGACCCACAGTGACTCTCAGCCAGCCAGTAAAACAGAAGGTTTATTGGACAAGAGGAATGCAGGTTACAGCAGAGCTTTCAGCGCAGTCAGGACCCCTCAATCAAGTCATTCTGGAGTTTCAGGGTGCTTGGGTCCAGCATAGGATCCCCTGAAGTCCCCTTCCAGCTTCAACGGCAGCTCCCCAGTCCCCTCGCAGAACTGGGGAAGGAAGGCAGCGCCCCGCCCCCCTCAGGAACGGCCGCTCCCCAGTCCCATCGCAGAGCTGGGGAAGGAAGGCAGCGCAACGCCCCCGCAGGAACGGCCGCTCCCCAGTACCCTCACAGAGATAGGGAGGGAACCCAGAGCCTCGCCCCCGCAGGAAAGGCCGCTTCCTAGTCCCCTCACAGAGCTGGGGAGGGAAGGCAGCGCCCCGTCCCCACAGATACAGCCACTCCCCATTCCCCTCGCAGACCTGGGGAGGAAAGGTAGCACCCCGTCCCCTCTGGAACGGCCACTCCCCATTCCCCTTGCTGAGTTGGAGAGGGAAGGCAGTGCCCCACCCCCGCAGGAACGGCCGCTCCCCAGTGTTGGTGTCACTAGGCATAAATCTAAGCCTTAGTGAACCAAAGCTCCTCCATGTTGAACTCTACTTGATCTGCAGCAGCACAGGAACCAACCAACAGCTGTCAACAGGGGAGTTTCAGTGGGAGTTCTGTTGGAGGAGCAGGTTTTTGTAGTGTGTAGTTTGTGGATTGTATTGTGTAGTGTGTGTGTGTGTAGGCTGCTAGGGGCAGTGTGCTGGGAGAGCAGCGGAGCCCTCATTAGGGGGTGGGGCTTACCTGATTAGGGGTCCTATATAAGGAGCCAGCCAGTCAGGCAGCAGCACAGACAGTTGCATCTCATCCCCTTAGTCACTAATGATTTTTCCAGTTAAACTAATGTGTTCATTGGGGCAGAGTACGATTTGGTTCACAGCGTGTTACATTTCTTTCCTCTAGAACCATGTTCCAAGAGAGGAATGTGTTTATTCTGGCACGTAGACAGTGGCTCTTGAAATGGGAAAGGCTGATCAATCTAGTGTGACATATCACTTTCTTCAGACTTTGGGGATGCTTCCTCCCTTTGTATTTCTGAAGTAAAGAACTCAGCAGCATTTGGGCTGAAATGGTCTGTTTTTCTACAGGACTATTTGTATCAGATCCTCCAGTGTGCAATATTCACTTCACCGCAGGCAGATTTTGGCCCTAAGTCTAGCAGAGCTGACCAAGAGAGGTACAGCCTTGTATATGGGAACTCTCTGCTGGTGTAGAGCCAAGGGAGTGGCTCCTTCACTCTACTTCCCCTCCCTGCTGTTGGGATACAGGTTTGGCTGAGGCTTCTCTACACCTAGCTGATCCTTCGAGGCTGACTTAAGCTACACCAAGGGGCCAGACCACCATACAGCCAGAGCAGCATTGGGGGAGCAGATCTTTGCACATCCTCACTTGCCCCTGCTCCACAAGAGCTGCACCATTCCATAGCAGAGGATCTGGGTTTTCATCTCTCAGTAACATATTCTCAAGTAAAAACTGTTATAAAGTACATTTCTGTGACCACAGCCGCCAAGTATAAGAGAATGCTTAAAGTTCCAGGACCCAGTTCTCCTCTTGCTGAACTGAAGCCAATGGAGCCAACACTGATATAAGATAGCAAAGAATCAGGTCCTCAGTATGTGATACTGAAGAGATGGTTCCAACAAACAGCTCTGGAACTCTTGTCATAAGTTACCGTGTCTTGCTTCCTAAAACTACACAACACACTTCCCATCTAATCCAAATTAAGTGTTAGGTGTTAGAATAAGGTTAAAACAGAAATATCCCTGAGGTTGGCTATATAAGGACCAAATCAGGGTAACATTCACAGCTCCCAAATTCATCCCAAGTAAAGCAATAAAGGCCTCAGCTAACTGGAAAAGCATAATTATTACATCTATAACAATTATTCTATTTGCATATTTAACAAAGTGGAATAAACTAATGTTGTATGAGCACTTCAGTTTGATTTTTCTTTCTATATATATATATATCTATATAGTAAAACTAAGGATCATCTTTTATCACTGTAAGTAGCAACACATTTTAAATGGAGGGAAACTTTCTATATTACAGTAGAGATTATATCATATTGGTGCCTAGTATTGGTGACAAAGTAAGATATTGCTTAGAAGTTAAATATTTTAGAGAGGCAGGCCATAACCAGAATCTCAAATCCAATTCCTTGAAGCCCCACCCCTACAGTTTAGGTACGGATTTGGATCTCAAACAATAAGGACCCTCTCTCTCAAGAACAGCTGATCACAATAGTTAAAGATGGTAGAAGTCTCAGAAAATCAGTGACTCCATCCTTGCATCATTTTGTCCTAAAAACTTGTGAAAACAGCTTGCAAGATTTCAGTGCCAGTGACTTTCAAGCATGGGCCTAACTAGAAGTCAAATCAAACAGCAGCCTTAAAACTAAACTGGATTCAGATACTACCCCTTTTTTACTGTCCCTAATGTTTTACAAGACAGGTTGATACAAATGGCAAAAATTATACCACACATTCCTTCAAAGCATGTAATCATTGAATGTTTTAAACTTCACTGCTTATTGGAAGGACATGCAGGCCCTAAATATGGTTTTAAGTGGTCATTTACCTTTTCCAAATAAAACTACTACTTGAAAGGCTTTAGTCAGAAACTAACTCTCATCAGCTGGAGTCTAGGGTTTTGTTTTATTTATTAACAGTTTAATCCAAATTTTAGTGTTAATAGTTTAGGGTGGGATTTTCAAAACTGCTCAGTATTGGCTGAACGCTGCTGACGTTATTGGTACAACTCCCATACAATTTTGTGGGAGCAGTTAGGCCAATATCAAATGCTTTTGAAAGTCTCACCCTTAAACTTTACCACATCTGGAGAAAAAAGATTAAAGGCCAGAGACAGAAGGGGATTTTTATAACCATCATCATATGCTTATTGGGAATATATACACTTTAAATGGAGGAAAACTTTCTATATTACAGTAGCGATTATATTACATTAGACTCCCATGCATCTGACGAAGTGGATATTCACCCACGAAAGCTTATGCTCCAATACTTCTGTTAGTCTATAAAGTGCTGCAGGACTCTTTGTCACTTTAAATACGTTTGTAATGGCTACCAGGCTCCTCTACACCCCACACAAGCTGATACTCATTAGCATCCTGTAGATAATTTAGCCAAAAGACACAGTCATTCCATTCTGAACTGTTTGAGGAAAACTGTTCTTCTTCTCACTTACTCTTCTTTTACACCAGTGTAACAATTCTGGGTCCGATTTTCCTTTGTTGCCATCCTCTTCTGCAGCTCAGATAATGTATTTGTCTACTGCAGAATTTCCCAGGCAGTGCAGAGCTGCCACAATGGTTCTACACTACCCGCCCTCTGCAGTCCACATGTGGAGACATGACTGGAAAAAAAAACATCGTTGGAATACCACCATGGCAACTTATGGTTAAATGCATCCAGGTGCAAATTAAAGCCGAAGGCCGAAGGGGGCACTTGGGACCTTACCAGAGTGGCTCAGTGAAGACCGGGGGTTGACAGATCAGTACAGACGCTCTCCAGAGCACGGAGCAGCGTCCGTCCATGCAGCCAGGCAATGAGCATTTCCCACAGCCTGGAGCTGAGGGGGAGGCGGCAGCTGCTGTTCCAGCTCCTCGGGGACAGGCTCTGTCAGCCAACAGTCACTTCTTACTCACACAGCTAAGGGCGTTGGGTTCCTCCAGTGGGGGTATGGAGCAGCCGTTCATTTTCCTGTTTGCACTCCTTTGCCGTGTGAAAATCAGGGAGGGGAAGCAGAAGCCCCACTTCCCTCCTTAAATGACACCCAGTAGGGGAATCCAGGACAACAGGGTGGGGCGGCAAATGGTGACCAGACTCTCACTGCCAGGGTCTATTCTAGCTCTGGCTCCAGCTCATTTTCTCCCTGCGCCACTGGCTCCCAGTCGCCTTCTGCCACCAGGTCAACCTGGGAACTCAGGCAGGAACGGAATGAGAAAGTAAGTCAAGCTGAGCAAGGCAGGCAAAAGTGTCTTCATGGGCCACTCCCAATGACTTTCTTTTTGCATGCAACTGCTGCAAAACCATCCAGACAGAGAAGCAGCAGGCCAAAACACTGCTAAACAGCTTGTAAAGTAGCTTAGTTGGGAGAGCAGTAGATTGAAAATCTAAAGGTTCCTCGTTCAGTCTCAGGCTTTGGTAGGCCCTTTCATCCCTCTTTGCACAGTGATGGCTTGCTCTCTGGGTGCACAATAGTTTCTGCACCCAGGGTGAATCTCTGACCTTGAGCTCTGCAGTAGGAAAAGATAATGTGGGCTTCTGCATCTGGTTGGCCCACCTGAACTTTTAGGATGAGAGCTGTCTTTCCCAACATGGCAGGAAACCAGTGAGGTAGGGTGACCCTCAGGAATGGTGCCACTGGGCTGCTGAGCAAGGGTAGTACCAGGGAAGGGGCATCTGTAAAAGTGGCCATGTGGAAGATGGCAGGGATTTGGGGGCCCAGGAAGAGGTGTTTGATGTTCAGTGCCTTGGAGCAGTTGGACTTGGGCATGGTGGGTGTTCAGGAAATACACATTCATGAGTTTAGGGTAGATTGATAGGCAGAGGGTGATTGGAAGAAGGGCCTGTCTCTTTGGTCTTCCAGGCCAGGGAAGAATGATGGGGTTGGAGTCTTCTTCTTCACATTCACAGTGCAAGGACAGAAGGTGCTGGAGCTCTGACCAGGGAGGACGTTACTGGTGGGCTTTGTGCTCTGTGGCACTGGTTAGGGCTATATTAGTGTGTATGGTCCCCAATTAAGAAATGGAAGGAACTGGTTCCCTTCCTCTGGACTGTTTGTTGTAAGTGTTTTCCCAACTGTCAGAGGAAACATTTTTACAATGAGCATTCCATGGCACAGGTCTGTAGTGAGGTCAGCTTAGAGCCGCAGAGGGGGTACATCTTTCTGCAGGGACAGGCCAGGAGTCGCATTGACTGGATTTATGTGAAGGAGAGCAGGTCGACAGCCCAGTGCACAGTGGTGCCAATGGACAGTTCAGATCACACAGCTCTCACCTTGTGCTCAATGTGCGCAATTCCCTGACCAGGGGCGGTGTTATGTATTTTTCCACCCCAAGCAGAGTCAGGTTGCACCTCTGGCTCTTACTATGAAGGTTGAAGTTACAATTCCCTGTTTGGGTGCACAATCTGCTTAAGCCCCCACCCAGCAATCGGGGGGAACTAACCCTGGCCACTGGGTGCCTCGAAGAGGTGATACTCTCCCCACTCACAACCACTGAGTATAGAAAAAAAACTAAGAAAAATGAGGAAAATCACCTTGTATTAACTTGGGAAAACACCACAATCAGGATTCATAACACAACACTATGAGCAAAACACCCACCCACAGTGCGCTGGGCAGTGGTCTTTTGCCTCGGGCTCTTAAATCCAGACACCAAAAGCTCTTTGGATGTGTCCCTCCCTTCACTGCACCTCACCCACAGCTGCTGTCCTGGGTCAGTGAAAACCCAGAGTTCACCTCTCACCTCCCGGGGGGAAAGCCCCTTTCTCCCTCCGCTGTCTGGCCACATTGCCGGCCACTTGCCATTCCACCCTGGCACCGCTCTGCTAGCCCCTCTCTGCTCTGGGATATCTTGTGGTCCCACCAGGAGTGGAACAGGCTCCCTAAAAGCAGGGCCGCCCAGAGGATTCGGGGGCCTGCTGGGGCAAAGCGGAGGAGCAGACATAAAAAAGGCGCCACCGACTGCAGCGCTTGTACTTACTGGGAGGCGCTTTGAGTCTTCAGTGGCAGCGGGTTCTTCACTCACACTGCGTCTTGGGCAGCGCTGAAGGACCCGCCGCCGAAGTGCATCCGAAGACCCAGAGTGAGTGAAAGGCCTGCTGCCAAAGTGCCGCCGAAGAGCCAGACTGCTGCTGGGCCAGTAAAATGTAAAAAAGGAGCCTCTAGCCAGGGAAGGGATTCTCAGCCAGGGCTTGTGGGGCGCCTGCAGGGCCCAGGGCCTGGGGCAAATTGCCCCACTTGTCCCCCTTTGGGCAGCCCTGCCTAAAAGTAGCAGTCACCAGAGCCCACACAGTAGCCCCCTCCCTGCCACTCGAGGCCACGCCCCTGCCCCCCCTTCTCCCCAAGGTCCCGCTGCTATGCTGCCTCTTCCCTCCAAGGCCCCGCCTCCCGCTCACTGTTCTCCGCTCCCTCCCCACGCTCACTCACCCTTACGGTCATTACAAAGGGGCAAGGCAGAGCCCTCCCATTTTGAAAAGTCCTGGGGTGTTGTTCCCCCCTGTTCAAGCACCCCTGGGGCCCTGCACTTCACACAGTTCTCCCTGATTTCAGCTGTTAGTGAGGGAGCCTCACTGCTAGTGCAGACTGGGCAGTTTGTTGGATGAGAGACACTGTCCCAAAGCAGGACTAATGCTTAGACCTGGTGATCAGTGATTTCAGATCTGTTGGTCTGCAGCAAGACTCTGCAGTGAGTCTTAACCAGCTCTGTTATTACACAGGGAAGAACAAAAGGGTCAAATGGGGCCTGGAACCCTTAAGAAGAATCCACCTCACCGAGTGCAACACTTGTCGCTACCGGCTCTCAGCTCCACTGAGAATGTTTTGGGGTCACTCCTCGCCCTTATCAACCTAGGGGTCTTGGAGAATAACAGCTAACAGATGCTCCAGTGGCACAACTGGCTAGTGCACAGTACTTATAGGGCAGTGCTGAGAGGAGCTATACTGAGGTTGTGAATTCAAACCTCCCATGGAGCCCTAGCTTTTATTCACCAAGTGATGTCACCCCCTCATTTGTCCTGTGGAATGTAGAATCCGGCCCAGGGGACACTGAGGCAGGGGAGGAGACAAAAATGCCCCCTCAACTATTACCTTCTCTCCAGAGCACAGGTCAGAATCTACAATCATTTCTCCCCTACCAGCCCCTGTGCCAAGATCCCTCCCCTGGCGTCTGTACTATTGACAAAGACTAAGTGACAGGGGCCAAACACTCAAATCCCACCTGGTGCGGGGAGCCAGGTTTGCTCTTCAAATTCTGTCGTTGATACATTTCCAGGCCTGGGAAAGGCCCACAACAGCATTGAATGGGAAGCTGCCTACAGAACAGTGACACTGCACAGAGCTCCTGTGGAGGAGGGGTGGGAATTCATAACATTTTGAGGCTTGTTTGGGAAATGAGCCTTTGCTGACAAGGTTTGTCTCTGTTCATATTTCCCCTTCAGGTGTTATGTTGAGGGATCTTTAGTATATTTCTGTGAGGTTAATAACTATCTTCTCAACTTTATTTACTCAACTTAAAAATTTGTGTCACCTGATTTTTGTATCTCCCTGTGAAGATACAACTGACACGTGTGGCTTTCTAGAGGGGGTCATGATGTTAAAGTTGGGGAATTCAGTCTCTGTACTTCTGGGAGGGGGTTTTGCTTTTTTACAGCTGACTCACTGCCAGGCAGACTGGGCTGTTAGCTGCACCCACTGTCCTTGCCAGGGGCCCCTGCTGACCCCTGGGCGGCTGCACTGCCGTGCTGGGGTGACTCTGCAGGGGAAGAAGCGGCTGTGGAGCAATGTAGCGCAGGTGCAGGAAGGAGATGGGGTCACTATTCGCATTCTGAAGTGCACAATTTTTCATATTTGGGAATGTCCAAGAACAATTCTAGGGGAAGGTGAATGCAGAGCAGTGACAGTGGAGGTGTCCAGACCTCCAATGGGGGCAGCATGGAAATTAATAATGGGAAGATCATTTGGGAAACTTCACTTGTCTTCACTGACAAGATTTTTCTCTGTTCTTATTTCACGTTGTGGTGTTATTTAGAGGAGTCAGGATATATTTTTACTATATTAATTAAACACTTAATTTTATTTAATTGTAAGCAGAGTCAGGATAAGCTCTACCCTGACATCTGGTGGAAAGAATTTCAGAGAGTGTATTTGCATAGGCACGGCTACCCTATCCCAGACTACCGAGCTCTGGGACTGCTTGGTGACAAATGACTCACCCTCAGTTGGGTGGTACTTGCTAGACAAGGGACATGGGTTCCAAAACCCAGTGAATGGAGAGAAGCTGTGGACAGGTGTGTGTGTGTGTGTGTGTGTGTGTGTGTGTGTGTGTGTGTGTGTGTGTGTGTGTGTGTGTGTGTGTGTGTGTGTGTGTGTGTGTGTGTGTGTGTGTGTGTGTGTGTGTGTGTGTGTGTGTGTGTGTGTGTGTGTGTGTGTGTGTGTGTGTGTGTGTGTTGCAGTCTTCTTGTGTAGCCAGCAGTACCATTTCCACTCTCTTCACTGTGGAATGTCAGAATTGATTTTTTTATTCCCTCAAGAATCTAAATACTGATTATGGAGTTGAACGCACTTTTGGCTAATGGTGCACTAGCACTGAGGTTCCCCTACTAAGAGCTGAGATCGCTGAGAGTTGAAATCACTAAAGAGCTACAATTACTGAGCTGAGAGCACTGAGTACTGTGCTAGCTAGTAGGGGAGCCTGAAGCTATACTTTGGAACCGAGCAGCTGGTGGAGTGGAGCAGTTGTGGGGACGGCTGGAGCACATCATGGGACAGCTGGTGGCAGTGGAGCGGCTGGCAGAGCGGAGTAGCTGTGGGATGGGTGGAGCGGACCAGAGAGCAAGCGGAGCCGAGCAGTTTGCAGGGAGAACTAGAGCAGCTCATGGAGCAGAGCAGTTGGTGGAGCGGAGCAGTTTCTGAGGACGGCTGGAGGAGCAGAGTGGAGCAGCTGGTAAAGCGGAGCAGTTCGTGGAGAAGGCAGGAAGCAGAACCCACGGAGAGGCAAGGGCAGTTGGCCCCTGGACCACGTAAGGTGCCCCTTTCTACCCAGGCTGGGGGGAGGGACCTTTATAGATAAACTCTCGAACTCTGGGGTGGCATTGACCAGAGACTTTTGGGTTGTTGGACTTTGGGGTGATTGGACTTAAACCCCTAAGGCGAAAAAGGACAGTGCCAAACGTACTTGGAGGTGGGTTTTTGTTTATGGTTTGTGTTATAACCCTGTTTGTGGTGTTTCTCCAATGGGATGCCGCATTGATTCCTTCCTTTATTAAAAAGATTTTGCTACACTCAGACTCCGTGCTTGCGAGAGGGGAAGTATTGCCTCCTAGAGGCGCCCAGGGGGGTGTGGTATGTGAGTGTCCCAGGTCACTGGGTGGGAGCTCGAGCCAGTTATGCATTGTGTTATGAAACGGAACCCCTGGATACTGAACCCGGCCCTTGTTGCTGCCAACTCAGAGAGGCAGAAGGGTTACATAATCAAGCCAAAAACTTAGTGTCACTTATTTTTTTCTCTGTCCTAGCAAGAATGAATTGAATTTTGTGACTTTCTGGAAAGTGCAGAGAGATTAAATGTGGGGAATTCAGTCTCAGTGTTTGTGAGCTGATGTTTTCCTCTCACAGGTCAGTGCCTGCATTGAAATAGCAAGAGGAATCTAAGGGCTGCTGTACGCTGGGCACTGAACTGGAAGAGCGACATTTCTCAGGGTGTGAACCCCACCCCCCAAACCCATAGAGTTAAGGTGACCTAAGCCCTGATTAGATAGTGCTAAATAAAAGGAAGAATTGTTCTGTCCATGTAGCTATTACAGGGATGGGAAAACCCCTCCAGTCACTGTCTACTCCAGAGTGCTATAGCAGTGCCACAGCAGTGTTTGAAGTGTAGACAGAGTGAAACTAGATCTGGCTCCAGTTTGCACTGTGGATGCTCAGGCACATACAGTATGTCTACACTAGGGGATTATTCCGATTTTACAGAAACCAATTTTTGGAAACAGATTGTGTAAAGTTGAGGGCACACGACCACACTAAGCACATTAATTTGGCTGTGAGCACAGTTATGCCCCAATGTCACAGAAACTGGTAAATAATCCCAGTGCCCAGACGTGAAGGCATCTGAACTACAGACCACAGCAAACCTGGCCCCCAAAGCACAGGGGGGATTGGGGGTTTGTTCTCCTTGCTTAGCCATGTGCAGTCGCACAGAGAGCGCGTTTAAAAGTCTCTCCTCCCACAGAGCGGGAATGGGAAATGATTCTCAGTTTGAAGCCTGATGTGAATGAGGATGTCTGGACCAAGGGGCCAGGGACTGGCCTTTGCTAGAGAAACCACCGTCAAGTTTTAGCAAATTAGGAAAAATCAGCAAATAAGAACAACCTCAAGTATCAGTAACAAAATCCCACAGGGAGCAGTTTCTGGCACTACACCTGCACAACTCTGCTCCCCGCTCTTCTCGGGCTCCTGCTCTCTGCTTAGCTCAACCTTAGCTCAGGGCAGTTGCACAGTTAACCTGTGGAACTCCTTGCCAGAGGATGTTGTGAAGGCCAAGACTATAACAGCGTTCAAAAAAGAACTAGATAAGATTACGGTGGATAGGTCCATCAAGGGCTATTAGCCAGGGTGGGCAGGGATGGTGCCTGTAGCCTGTTTGCCAGAAGCTGGGAATGGGCGGAAGGGGATGGATCACTTGATGATTCCCTGCTCTGTTCATTCCCTCTGGGGCACCTGGCACTGGCCACTGTCAGAAGACAGGAGGATACTGGGCTAGATGGACTTTGCGTCTGAACCAGTCTGGCCGCTCTTATGTCTCCCTTGGCGCAGCAGTGACACCCAGTGGGCAGTCAGAGTAATGCACAGAAGGTGTTTTCCTTGGCGCAGCAGTGACACCCAGTGGCCAATCAGGGTAACACACAGAGCATGTTTCCCTTGGAGCAGCAGTGACACCTCGTGGTCATTCAGGGTAATGCACAGAAAGTGTTTCCATTGATACAGCACTGACACCCAGCGGTCAGGTGGTGTAATGCACAGCGTGTGTCTGCCTTCTAGGAGCAGTGACACCCACGGACCAGTCACGGTAAGGCACAGAGTGTATTTCTCACCAAGCTGCGTAATGCACAGAGCATGTTTCCCATGGAACAGCAGTGACACCCAGTGACCAGCAGGAGTGGCATCAGACTCTTCTCGTTTGGTGGGAGACTGAGGTGGGTAGACAAAAAAAATTGGGGGGCTGTGCCCCCCATCACCTGGTCTCTCCCATGCCTCTGCTCCTTCTCAGTTAAAGGCCAGGCTCATCTCCTCTCCCACTGGCCAGGGTTTACAGCAATACAACCTTTATTAAAATAAAATAGTGAACAGTTTACTTTCAATAAGCTAAATCTGTCCAAATTTTAGTATTAAATCCAAAGTTCTTAAAGATCCCATCAACAACCAAAACCTAAATGAAAATTTGAAACCAAAAACAATGCTTAATTTAAAACCCAAACATTAAGAAAAACTTCGTTTTTAAAAATAAAAACTAACAAATGCCATAAATTAATAATTTCAAGGTTTTATCAAAAAGGTGTGCTACAGCAGGATGATAAAATAACATCAAATAAATAAGCCTGAACTCTAAAACCTCCTATAAAGGAATTGAATCCTTGAATACTGGCCAAATCTGTATAAAATATGCAGAAGTATGTCAAAACTGGTGTTGCAGGTCAGCCATTCGAATCCAGCAAATGTCAATTAAAATCTCCATTCCAACTTAAAAAACCAAAACAACCCAATAAACCAAAACAGTCACCGCCTGAAACAAACCTGCACAGAAGCAAAATTAAACCTGTGCCAACATTGGAACAAATGATGTAAATGTCTAATTCTAACCTCTTGTTTCTTGTAGGAGGAAAGTGTTTTGCACCCCAGTAACCAGGCTGTCACTGCAGCTTTCCTTTCACGAAATAAGATTTTTACCAAATATAAATTGCCCTCAAATTTCTCTAAGAGAAATTGAAATTGTATCTTTGCACTAATATCCCAAGTGTGCAAGTCCATCCCCTCAGAGCAGCCCCACACCCTGAGCCCAGGGGAGAATCCCAACTAGTTTGGGCATTTGTAACCCTGGGGCCTGAAGCTGATGAGAGAAAGGGAAGTGAGCCATCTTGGAGCTTTCCGATACCACCTGCTGGGAGCACAGGGAATTGACTGAGCGACGTCCTGGCTGATTTTGACCTTTTTCTCCACCAGCAGGCTCCACTGGAGAGCTCGGGAGTGACATGACCATGGGAGCACCCTATGTACATATTAAAATCTGGCATTTGGGGGCCATTGGGGTGAAATGTGGGTACTTTTGGGGTTGGGTCCCACATGCGAAGGGATGTGGACAATTTGGAGAGGGTCCAGCGGCGGGCAATAGAAATGATTAGAAGGCTGGGGCACATGACTTACGAGACCCTACAGGCCATATCCTGTATGTTAAGCTAAGGCAAGGTTAGCATATCTATATTGTGACCTTTTACTAAGAAAGCAAAGTTGACCTGTATCTTTTTACTTAAATAGATAAGTACTCACGCCTGTCTAAGACCTTTACTTAGACCAATCGACAATGGAGAATGGCATAGGGTTTTTTTTTCAGTATTCTACCCACAGACTTAACAGGTACAAGACAAGGGAACTTATGTGCATATGTACATGTCATCAACATGCACAAACATACTAGCCTGTGAAGGAAGCGTACTCTAACGTTTTGTGGGTGAGGAATGAAATTTGGACATAGGAGGAAGGATTTCCGGTGCTTGTGCCCTATAAAAGAGGTAACCCACCTCACTAGAGCACTTCACTCTATCATTCTGACTTACTTCCTCCACTCTCTTTCTATGTATTAGCAGTAGGCTGTACTTGTTCTGAAACTTTAAGTTTCAAGGGAACTAGGCTAAGCTTCATTTCCGTAAGTTTTTTATTCTTTGTTTATTAGGTTTTGATTTTAAGTTTAACTTAGTCAAGTAAACCCTAAGTAACAGTAGCTTTTTCTAAGCGCTGCATCTTTCACTCAAGAATTGAGAAACCTGAACTGCAAGGCTGGTTCTGTGTCTCTTACCACCAGGTTATCAAGGAATTGTGGTAAGAGACATTAACCAAAACCTTGTTGCATATAATGCCCTATGTATCTATTGAATAGCAGTAAAGCAACTGTAACTTTGTAACTCAATTAAATTAAATAAAATGTAAGCTAATAAATTAAATTTTCATCATATTATCCAAATTAATATTATTAGTACACCCTAAATCAGGGTACATGGGACAGAGAGTTGGAGTGCAGGTGGATGAGGGCACTGGCCCTGGGAGTGCAGGCTCTAGGGTGGGGTTAGAATGAGAGGTTCAGGGTGCAGTAGAGAGCACGGGGTTAGGGCAGAGAATTGGGCTGTCAGGGCTCTGGAAGAAGACCAGGAAAAAGAGAATTGAGGTGAAAGAGGGAGATCAGGCTAGAGCAGAAAGTGGTGGGGGTAAAAGAAGTTTGAGCTGTAGGTGGGAAGAAAAAACTCAACCCCCCTCTTATCAGGGCATCTAAGAACTAGATGAAAGACATCTCTCCCCCACTGCAATAGGAACTCCAGTGGGCCTGGGCTGAAGGGAAAACTCCTCTCCCCAGCAGCTCCATCTGGTTTGGGCTACAGACATCTTGCCTCCACAGATCTGGTGTTCTTGGGCTGGGACAGGGGAGGGGCTCCTCTCCTCTCCATTTGGGACATGGCGGGATGAGAGATGTGACAGAGCTTTACGGGAAATCATTATTTGCCTGATTCATGTGCCAGTCCTAGTCTCTGCTGACCCAAACAAGCCATTTATCCTGCATGCTGATGCCAGTTTGGAGGGTTTGGGAGCAGTCTCGTACCAGGAAGTGGAAGGCAAATGTAAATCTGTAGCCTTTGCCAGCTGAGGACTGTCTGATAGCGAAACTTGCTATCCCATCCACCAGCTGCAGTTCTTGGGCTTGAAATGGGCCATCACTGAGAACTTTGGAGACTACTTGTGTGGTGCTCAGTTTCAGGTATGGACAGAGAACAATCCACTGACTTATGTGTTAACAAGGGCTAAGCTGGATGCTGCAGGGCAGAGATGGGTGGCTACGTTTGCTAGCTGTGACTTCAGCATTCAATACCAATGATTTGGTATAATAGGGAGTGTGATTTACCAGGAGCACCAATTCTTGGTTCTGGGGAGGATGTAAGCAGGGTCAGAATGAACTCTACCCTGACATCTGTTGGTGATGTGTTGTAAAAGTCTTTTGTTGCTGATGTGCATTGTCACATCCACCCCGCATTGCATGATGGCGGTGCTTGTCCAAATGGTCATTTCGGCAGCTGTGAAATCCTCAATCTCTTTCTTATTAGGGCAGGAGTAATAAAGTGTAGTTATCCTGGTGATATGAATCAAGGACAGTAGAATGGTCTTTAGCAGTTCATGCTTTTGGGAGTCACCCGAACCTACATATATCTCATTAGGCAAGGGACATGGGTTCCAAAGCATAGTGAAATAAAAAAGGTTGAAAATGAATATTTAAATTTAGTACTATGGGTCTTTTTTGAAGTTTCAAACTGCAGATTTTATGGCTTTTTTTGTTTTCTGGTTTGAAAATAAAGCTTTTTGTAGTTGTATTACAAATTCAGTTCTATGCTACAGATCTAATAACACTAATAGTTAAGTATAAATTTTAGATGTACTTAGAGTGGGGGGTTCTGATCTCACTTACACACTGAAAGTTGTAAGCAACTTCACAGTTAGGTAAAATGCTCTTTTCCACTCTGACTGCATGGAAATTTTGCAGGTTGGACTCAGGGAATGCAGCTGGGGGGCAGGACTGTTGTGGCACATGCCCCATTTCTGCAACCAACATTTGCTACCTCACTCCATAATGCCACACACAGAGTGACCTTTTACCTTTCAGAACCAGAATATATCACAGAAGAGATCTAATAGCATAAGTTTAAGATGAGGGACTGTAGCACTAACAGCAATTTTAACAGATTCAAAAATGTCTCTGCCTTTACACACCAGGAACAGCAAAAAGGAAATCAACTAAAACAACCACAGACAGCTAAACACCCATCCTTACCTCCCACATGCTTTTGGCATTTGGAACCCATACCCCTTAATGGTGAATACTTTTCAGGTGAGGGTGAAGCTGAAGGCTTAACTGAAAACAGTTTAAGAAGTGGTCCTGTCTTTGGCACTCAGCTATCCAGCTCCCAATGGGGTCCAAACCCCAAATAGATCCCTTTTACCCTGTAGAAGCTGTAATATCCTGTGACCAGGACAGCTGCCTAGCAGACTGCGCATCTGCCTGCCAGTGTGAGAGTGCATAAGGTGCTAATCCAGATAGTGGTGGCTGAGTGGCAGCGGTCATGAAAAACCAGCAGAATGGTGCAGCAAAAGTGTGCTGGGCCCATAACCCAGAGATTAATGGATCAAAGCCATCCTCTGCTACATGTGTGCTTGCTTCTTTTCCCTCAGGGCCTTCCAGCAAGGCAGTGACCAGCAGAACACCAAGAGCCTAGGCCATGAGGCTACCTGGACTGAAGGCAAGAGGCAGGCCTGGGTATGGCAAGGGCCTCCTGTCCTGGAATGAGGCTGCAGTACTTCCTGGTCCCCTTTTCCCACCCACACTGGCAGGCAGCGTGTGCTGCGGGAGAACAGGAAGGAGGCTCTCGGGACACCAGGCAGTGCTGTGTGTGTGGCTGTCAGGGGAAAGAGCCTAGGGTCCTGACTCAAACTGCCATTGACTGGCGTGGCTCTGCACACTGTCAGCCAGGGCAGGCCAGGCTGCGGACGTGACTCAGGCGTGAGTAGCATGGCCGCGCTTTCCTGACAAGGCGTGAGGCAGGCCAAGAGCTTTGCACAGCCTACAGGGAAGTGGGAGGGAGGCGTCTTTGAGCCGGCGTGTCTCGTCTGCTTCTCCTTTGCCACTTGGGCGGAGGCGGGGAGAGAGCGAAATGTTCCTGGCTGAAAGTTTTTGTGCTCGGCCTTGAGGATTAAACCTGAGCCTCTGGAACAGCTGCTGGGAGATGGGTTTCTGAATGACATCCAGCCCGGTCTTTGGGCCACTAGCTGAACGCACTGAGGCCAAGAGGCAGCAAAATGGGACCTTTGAGGCTCCCCGCAGGCAGGGCCAGCTTTAGGAAGTGCAGGGCCCAATTCAAACATATTCGGCGGGGCCCCGGCAGAGATGACTAAAAAAAAAATCATGTAAATAAAAGCCTTTCATTTCTTAGCAGCCGGTTCCCTGTAAAAAGTTCTGATTTAAGGGATGTGCCACAGTACGTATTTTTTGTACCAATAGGGTTACCATACATCCATATTTTTTAAAATTTCTCCCAGATGGTCTATTTAAGAACCAAAAAGCTGGACATGTCCAGGAAAATACGGATGTATGTTAACCCTACCTAAAATTCTTTTTTAAAAAGATGGGCCTGAACTAGAAATGAGCTCCATTTCACATGTGTGGGTCCCCGCCACTCCCTGGGGGTGTGCTAGGGTGACCAGATGTCCCGATTTTATAGAGACAGTCCCGATTTGGGGGGTCTTTTGCTTATATAGGATCCTATTACCCCCCACCCTGTTCCAATTTTTCACACTTGCTGTCTGGTCACCCTAAGGTGTGCACATGTGTGGGTCACAGCTGTTCACTGCCCCTCTCATTGCAGCATGTGTGCAGGGTTACTGCCCTGGGAACTGCAGGGCACCAGTGGACATGGGGCTGGCTGGAGGCAGGGCAGGGGCTGACTGGAGGTAGGGTCTGGCTGCAAGCAGGGCAAGGCTTGCGGGGCTGGCTGCAGACAGGACAGGGGGTGCAGGACTGGCTGCAAATGGGCTGGCTGCAGGCAGGGCAGGGTGTGCGGGACTGGCTGCTGACAGGGGCTGGCAGCAGGCAGGGGGATGTGGGGTGGAGTGGGCTGGTTGGCTTCAGGCAGGGCCTCAGGGGAGTGCGCAGGGGTTGGCAGGTCTGGAGACAGAGGAGTGTGGGACTGGCTGGCTTAAGGCAGGGGAGTGCGGCAAGGGTTGACTGGAGACAGGGCACGGGGTGCGGGGCTGGTGCAGGCAGGGCAGGGGGTGCAGCAGGGTCTGGCTGTGGGCAGGGGTGCGGGTACAGGGGGTACAGCCTACCCTGTACGGTAAGTGCCCCCTCCTCCACCAAGGTAGCAGCAGCAGCCCAGGGCCTATTTAAAGGGCCTGGGGCTCCCCTGCTTCCACCGCCCCAGCCCTTTGAATAGCCGCGGGAGCCCTGGGGAAGTGGCGGGGCTCCGGGGGCTGTTTAAAGGGCCGGGGCAGTAGAAGCAAGGGGAGCCCCAGACTTTTTAAATAGCCCCCAAGTCTCCAGCAGTGGGGCTCTGGTGGCAATTTAAACAGCCTGAGGCTCCAGTCCCTGCTGGGAGCCCCAGGCCCTTTAAATTGCCCTCTGGGGAAGCTGGGCCACCCTAGTACAGTGCACCAGCAGGGCCCGATTCAGGGGAATTGGTTGAACTGGCCTAAAGCCGGCCCTGCCCGCAGGAAAGTAGCACAGGCTTATCACTGTCCCTGGGTGGGCTTGAACCACCATCCTTTCAGTTAAGAGCCAAACGTGCTGACCCATTGCACCACAGAGACACAGACAGGCCAGGATGTATGGAGCACAACAGTCAGGAATCAGCTCAGGGTCCCATCTAGCACAGGCATGCAGTGGTTGGACAAGCAACAGCAAGGAACTGGACTGGTGCGGAGTGAAAGATCTGTGGGAAGGAACCGAAAATAGTACTGGGGCTGTAGTACAGGGCTTGCATACACTTTCCTTGGCCTGTTTTGCTGGAAGAGTTAGCAGGGCAAGCTTGTTAGTCACAGGTAAGGGGGTGAGTTTATGCAAATTCTGGACTCTGGGACCACAGCTGGGGTGGGACAGGCACAACTTTTGTGGCACATGCCCCCTCTCTGCAACCAACCTTTGTTATTTCACTCCATAACAGTACACACAAAGCAACCTTTTACCTTTCAGCACTAAAATATACTGTAGAAAAAATCTAATAGCATAACTTTAAGATGAGAAACTTCAGTACTAACAACAATTCTAAAAATATTCAAAAATACCTCTGTCTTTAGACACCAGACACAAAATTAATCAGACCAAGAACAAACATCTATTTCTACTTCCCACACACTTGGGGATAGCGGGGTTTGGAACCCATACCCCTTAATGATGAGTCCTTTCCAGGCGAGGGGCAAGCTCTCAGGCCTCAAATGCCAGGTACAGTTACTCTCTCCTTGATCCAAACTAAACAGGAAAATACACTTGATTACTCCTGCCCCAATAACAAAGAGATGGGGGATCCCACAGCAGCTGAAATGACCATTTGGACAAGCACTCCCCTCATGCAATCTGGGGTGGGTGTAACCATGCAAATGACATCAGCCCCAAAAGGCCTTTACAACAGATCACCAACAGATGGCAGGGTAGAGTTCATACCGACCCTGCTTAAACTAGATTGTGGCAAAGATTAAAAAACACTGAATGTTAAAACTCACCAAACGCGGGTGAATCCATTCTCATTGTCGTACCCGCTTCTTAAACTCCACACCTGAACGTAGCCCTCACATGGACAACATACCCTGCTAACTCAGTGTCTGTACGTTAACCTTTTACCCCCAGTCAGGGCTATTGCAGATTCTGTATTCCTTACGCCACCCTATCTTAAACCGAACTTCGCACCCCCTGGGTAATCTGTACATTGTTCCCTGATCACCAGAAACTTCTACACCTAAATGCTGTACCGTACACCTTTTTCTTCTTTGAACGTCATCTTACTAAAATGTTGACATTTGTTCGAGATCCCGGCTCCTGTTCCCTTGCAAGGCTTGTGTCTTTGCTCCAGGTTTTAGTCTGCTAATACAGTGGGGGCAGGGTGGGGGCCGATTGAGCCAGAGGCGCTTGCCTGCTGCAGACACGGATCAAAGGCTGAACCTCATCCCCCACGAGCTGAAGGCTTAATTGAAAACAGTTTAAGCAGTACTCCCGTCTCCGGCACTCAGCTACCCAGCTCCCAATGGGGTCCAAACCCCAAATAGATCCTTTTTACCCTGTAGAAGCTGTAAAAGTCTGTGACCAGGGCAGCTGCCTAGCAGCCGGCGCATATGCCTGCCAGCGTGAGAGCTCGTAAGGCACTAATCCAGATAGAGGTGGCTGTGTGGCAGGGGGAGTAAAGAGCCAGCAGAGTGGTGTAGCGGATGCGTGCTGGGCCCATAACCCAGAGGTCAATGGATCAAAACCATTCTCTGATACACGAGCACTTGTCTCTTTTCCCTCTGGGCCTTCAAGCGATCAAAACCCTCGGCTTGTGGGCCAAGCTCTGTCTGCCATGTGCCTGGGCAGCAGCAGGACAGTCTCAAGAGAGCAGCTCCCACCCATTATCTCTTGTAGTGGAAAGGAAGTAGAATTGTGGTTGGACTTTTGCTATTTCTGTTCAGGGAGTCAGTGGCTGTGAGGCAACCCTTACTGATAATGGCAGGGGAAGAGTTCTCTCTTCTGCACTGATGCTGCAATTTTTTGTTGTGCCCTTTCCCTCCCCCTTCAATGCAGGCAGGTAGGCTTGGTGGCTTGGGGATGTTGGTCAAGCCTGGTTTCTTTTGGCAGACACCTGGTTGAGAACTGGTGCTCTACGGTCTTGTCTAAACTGACCAGCCCTAATGTCTGTAGCCTTGTCTCATACTTTGGAAGCCTTTTATTTACCCCTTTCCACTGCAAAAACGACTATTTAGTCCTACTCTTTCTTTCCAAGCTGCTAACCAGTTACTGATCCATGAGAGGGCCCCAGCCATCTGGAGTAGCTTGTGACTGTGAGTAGCAACCTCAGGGCAGATTGTTAAGAAGCAGAGCACAATCCCCAAACTGGTTGTGTGTTCTAGACTTACGTTTCACCAAGTGTCAGATTCTGGATGACACCCCTTTTATGACTTTTTAAAGCAAACTTGCTATTTTTGCATCATTTGAGCATTCTATGCAGAGGACTAGAAATGTTTCTATTAACCTGAATGTTAGATCATTTTAACATTGGCTGGAATCACAATGTTAAATTAGTTCTTATGACTTTAATAACTGATACTTCCTCTATCTCAGGACTAGCTATTAAACTGATTTTTGGACTAGGGAGATGGAATAGCAGCTTCCTCCATCCCTTGCACACATCACCCTGTTACTGTGGCACTGAACCCCCAGGAGCGATGGACCTCCCTATGGGGAGAATATCGTGGTTGAAGAGCAGCGAAGAAAAATGGTGTTGTCTGTGTTCCCATTTGGTTTGTTCTGAGTATGGTTTTGAGTCGTTTGTAACTCTTTCATCAGTTACTAGTAACATCTTATTATCAGGCCTCTGAACTGAAAGGCTGCTCTTGCAGGTTTTACTTTGTGGTTGTTTGTAGGTCAAACAGCCGCTTTCTTAGGCCTCGTCTACACTACGCATTTAAACCGAATTTAGCAGCATAAAAACGAATTAAACCTGCACCCGTCCACACAATGAAGCCCTTTATATCGATATAAAGGGTTCTTAATACCGATATCTGTACTCCTCCCCGATGAGGGGAGTAGCGCGGAAATCGGTATTGCCATGTTGGATTAGGGTTAGTGTGGCCGCAATTCAATAGTATTGGCCTCCGGGCGGTATCCCACAGTGCACCCTTGTGACCGCTCTGGAAAGCAATCTGAACTCGGATGCACTGGCCAGGTAAACAGGAAAAGCCCCACGAATTTTGAATTTCATTTCCTGTTTGCCCAGCATGGAGCTCTGATCAGCACAGGTGGCGATGCAGTCCCAAACCCAAAACGAGCTCCAGCGTGGACCGTCTGGGAGGTACTGGATCTGATCGCTGTATGGAGAGACAAATCTGTTCTATCAGAGCTCCGTTACAGAAGACGAAATGACAAAGCATTTGAAAAAATCTCCAGGCTATGACAGACAGAGTCCACAGCCGGGACTCAGCACATTGCTGCGTGACAAGCGTAACGGAAAGCCAAAGAATCAAATGGACGTTCATGGAGGGAGGGAAGGGAGACTGAGGACTCCAGCGATCCCACAGTCCCTGCAGTCTTTGAAAAGCATTTGCATTCTTAGCTGAGCTCCCAATGCCTGAACAGTCAAACACATTTTCCCAAGTGTTTCAAGGGACCCTGGAGCTAGGCAAAGGGGTCCAACGGGCAGGGCCCCTGGAGCTAGGTTTAGGGGCCCCAGAGATAGGGCCCCTTGAGCTAGGGTTGGGGGACCCATGCATAGGGCCCCTTGACCTAGGGTAAAGGGCCCCATGGGTAGGGCCTCTGAAGCTAGGGTTAGGGGACCCAGGGGTACAGGGCCTGCAGATAGGGTTAAGGGTCCCACGAGAAGGGACCTTGGAGCTAGGGTTAGGGGCCCCACGGGAAGGGCCGTTGGAGCTAGGGTTAGGGTTCCCACATGTAGGGACCCTGGAGCTAGGGCTAGGAGCCCCAGGGACGGGGCCACAGGAGCAAGGGTTGGGGGTCCCAGGGGTGGGGTGCCTGGAGCTAGTGTTCGGGTGTCTAGGGGTGGGGCCCCTGGAGCTAGGGTTAGCGGCCCCATGGGCAGGGCACCTTGAGCAAGGGTTTGGATCCCCAGCAATGGGGCCTCTGGAGCAAGGGTTAGGGGTCCAAGGTGTTGGACCCATGGAACTAGGGTTAGGGGTCCCACTGGTAGGGCCCCTGAAGCTAGAGTTAGGGGACCCAGGGGTAAGGCCCCTGGAGCTAAGATTAGGGGTCCCACGGGTAGGTCCCCTGGAGCTAGGATTATGGGTCAAATGGGCACGAAGCCAGGAGCTAAGGTTAGAGCTCCCACAGGTAGGACCTCAGGAGCTAGGGTTAGGGGCCCCACGGATAGGGCCCCTGGAGCTTGGGTTAGGGATCCTAAGGGAAGGGCCTCTGGAGCTAGGGTTAGGTGCCCCACGGCCAGGAGCCCAGGAGCTAGATTTAGGAGCCCCAAGGATGGGGGTCCTGGAGCTAGGGTTAAGGTCCCCACGGGTAGGGCCCATGGAGCTAAGGCTAGGGGCCCCATTGGGAGGTCCCATAGAGCTAGGATTAGGGTCCCCACGGGTAGGGCCCCTGGAGATAGGGTCAGGGGCCCCAGAGATAGAGCCCCTGGAGCTAGTGTCAGGGACTCTAACCCCCAAATGGCAAAGTTAGTTGTCTGACCGCGAGAGAGACAGGCAACACCAGCAAGGTCCGATCAAAAGCTCTTTATTGACAAGTGCACGCATCAATACAGAGCAGCTCGTCTCCCGAGAGAACCAGCCCGCTCTTTAAGCCTATATAGACAGTTCTGTCGCGTCATAAATTATTCACTGGAGCAACCCACTCCCTTCTTTTAACAACTAGAACCTAGACACCTTTAGTATATATACATACCTAAAGATAGAAATGTAGGGGAGTTAAAAACAAACAACGAACAAAACCAGGGAGTGAAAACAAGGAGGCTGGGAAACTAGGGCTCTTATCAGTTCTTCGAAGGAGCTGCCCTAACACAGCACATCTGGTACTATGGCAGGAATGCAGCTTCTCGCTTATCTCACTTTTTCCCAGCGCTTGTGAGACATGCTGCTGCTTCTCAGTGTTTCCACTCAGGAATTACCCAAAAACCTCTGTTAGCCTGACTTTGGTCAGGTTGGCATACCTGGTTTTGTCTGCAATATCTTTATTCAGGCCTAACACTAGGGATAGGGGCCCCACGAGTACGGTTCCTGGAGCTAGGACTGGGGGCCCAAGGGGTATGCCCCCTGGAGCTGGGGATAGGGGTCACAAAAGTAGGGCCTTTGGAGCTAGGGTTAGGGGCCCAACGGGTGGGGTCCCTGAAGCTAGGGATAGGAGCCCCATGGGTAGGGCCCCTGGAACTAGGGTTAAGGGCCCCAGGGATGGGGCCCCTGAAGCTAGGGTAAAGGGTCCCAGGGGTGGGGCGCCTGGAGATAGGTTTAGGGGCCCGACGGGTATGGCCCCTGCAGCTAGGGTTAGGGGCCCCACGGGTAGGGCCCCTGGAGCTAGGTTTGGGGGTCCCACGGGTAAGGACTCTGTAGCTAGGGTTAGATCCCCATGGGTTGGGCCCCTGGAGCTAGGCTTAGAAGCCATAGGGATGGGGACCTTGGAGCTAGGGTTAGGGGTACTGGGGGTCAGGCCCCTGGAGCTAGGGTTAGGGACCCACGCATATGGCATCTGGAGCTAGGGTTAAGGGACAAAGGGGTAAGGCCCCTATAGCTAGGGTTAGTGGTCGCATGGGTAGGGCCTCTGGAGCTAGGGTTAGGGGCCCCACAGGAAGGGACCCTAGAGTTTGGGTTAGGGGCCCCAGGGCTGGGGTCATGGTGCTAGGGTTAGGGGTCCTAGGGGTGGGCCCTGGACCTAGGGACAGGGGTCCTAGTGGTGGGGTGCCTGGAGCTATGGTTAGGGGCCCCAGGGGTAGAGCCCATGGACCTAGGGTTAGGGGTCCCACGGGTTGGGACACTGGAGCTAGGGACAGAGGCCCCATGGGTAGGGTCCCTGGAAATTGGGTTAGTGGTTCCATGCGTAGAGCCCCTGTAGCTAGCGTTAGTGGGCGCATGGCTAAGGCCCTTGGAGATAGGATTTGGGGCCCCAGGGACTTGGCCCTTGAGCTAGGGTTAGTGTTTGCGTGGGTGGGGCCCCTGGAGCTAGTGTTTGGGTTTCCAGGGGGGTGGGGTCTATGGAGCTAGGGCTAAGGGCCCCATGGGTAGGGCCTCTTTAGCTAAGGTAAGGGCCCTATGGGCAGGGTGCCTGGAGCATGTGTTAGGGGGCCCACGGGTAGGGCCCTTGGAATTAGGGTTAGGAGCCCCAGGTATGTGGCCCCTGGAGCTAGGTTGAGGGGATGCAGGGGTGGGGTCCCTGGAGCTTGGGTTAGGGGCCCCACGGAGAGGGCCCCTGTAGATAGGGGTAGTGGCGCAAGGGGTAGGGGCCCTGGATCTTTGGTAACGGACCCAAGGGGTAGGGCTCCGGAAGCTAAGGTTAGGGGTCCCATAGGTAGGGCCATTGGAACTAGGATTATGATTCCCACATGTAGGGCCCCTGGAGCTAGGGTTAGGGTTCCCAGGGGTGGGGCCTCTGGACCTAGTGTTAGGGGCACCACGAGGACGGCCCCTGGAGCTAGGGTAAGGTCCCACGGGTAGAGCCCTTGGAGCTAGAGTTAGGGGAACCACGGGTAGGGCCCCTGGAGCTAGGGGAAAAAGCCCCACGAGTAGGACCCCTAGAGCTGGCTTAGGGAAACCAGGGATGGGGCCCCTGGAGGTAGAGTTAGGGCCCCAAAGGTTAGAGCTCCTGGAGTTTCCATTAGGGGTCCCATGGGTAGGATCCCTGGAGCTAGGGTTAGGAGCCCTAGGAGTAGATCCTCTGGAGCTGGGGATATGAGCCTCAGTGGTAGGGCCCCTGGAGCTAGGGTTAGGGGTCTCACGGGTAAGGCCTCTGGAACTAGGGTTAGGGGCCCACAGGTAGGAGCCCTGCAGTTAGGGTTAGGGTTCCCACTGGTAGGGCCCCTGGAGCGAGGGTTAGGGGCCCCACAGGTTGGGCCCCTGGAGCTAGAGTTAGGGGCCCCAGTGGTAGGGCCCCCAGAGCAAGTGTTAGAGACCTTACGGTTAGGGCCCCTGGAGCTAGGGTTAGGATCCCAATTGGTAGGGCCCCTGGAGCTAGTGTTTGGGTTTCCAGGGAGTGGGGTCTCTGGAGCTAGGGCTAAGGACCCCACGGGTAGGGCCTCTTTAGCTAAGGTAAGGGCCCTATGGGCAGGGTGCCTGGAGCAAGCGTTAGGGACCCCATGGGTAAGGCCCTTGGAACTAGGGTTAGGAGCCCCTGGTATGGGGCCCCTGGAGCTAGGGTTAGGGGATGCAGGGGTGGGGTCCCTGGAGCTTGGGTTAGGGGCCCCATGGAGAGGGCCCCTGTAGATAGGGTTAGTGGCGCAAGGGGTAGGGCCCCTGGATCTTTGGTAACGGACCCAAGGGGTAGGGCCCCGGAAGCTAAGGTTAGGGTCCCATAGGTAGGGCCATTGGAGAGAGGATTATGATTCCCACATGTAGGGCCCCTGGAGCTAGGGTTAGGGTTCCCAGGGTTGGGGCCTCTGGACCTAGTGTTAGGGGCACCACGAGGACGGCCCCTGGAGCTAGGGTAAGGTCCCACGGGTAGAGCCCTTGGAGCTAGGGTTAGGGGAACCATGGGTAGGGCCCCTGGAGCTAGGGGAAGAAGCCCCACGAGTAGGGACCCTGGAGCTGGGTTAGGGAAACCAGGGATGGGGCCCCTGGAGGTAGGGTTAGGGCCTCAAGGGTTAGAGCCCCTGGAGTTTACATTAAGGGTCCCATGGGTAGGATCCTTGGAGCTAGGGTTAGGAGCCCTAGGAGTAGATCCTCTGGAGCTGGGGATATGAGCCTAAGTGGTAGGGCCCCTGGAACTAGGGTTAGGGGTCTCACGGGTAAGGCCTCTGGAACTAGGGTTAGGGGCTCACAGGTAGGGGCCCTGAAGTTAGGGTTAGGGGTCTCACAGGTAGGGTCTAAGGAATTAGGGTTAGCAGCCCAATGGGTAGGGCCCCAGTAGCTAGGGTTAGGGGCCCCAGGGTAGAGCCCTGTAGCTGGGTTGAGAGGTTTATTTAAAATAGACATACATCTTTTAAGATCTGCTTCAGAAATACTAATGTTGATATAAGCAAAAGTCTTCATAGTGTTCCCCTGGTCATCTTTCCTGATAACAATTTCCGCATCTGTAACATTTCCAAACTTGCTGAATCTTTCCTGCAGTTCAGCCTCAGATACAGTATGGCCAAGTCCTCCAACGTATAAACGTTTTAAAACTTGTTTTTTCTCCATAATAAAAAGTCAGACTGTTTCATTTAGGATGTATGTTTTATCCTTCGCACATGTCCAGCCAGGAAAGGGTAGGGCCTCTGGAGCTAGGGTTAGGATCCCAGTGGGTAGGGCCCCTGGAGCTATAGTTTGGGGCCCTACGAGCAGGGTCCCTAAAGCTAGGGTTAGGGGCCCCAGGGATGGGGCACCTGGAGCTAAGTTTAGGGGCACCATGAGTATGACCCCTGCAGCTAGGGTTAGGGCCCTAAGCAGTAGGACCCCTGGAGTTTGGGTTAGGGGTCCCACGTGAAGGGCCTCTGGAGATAGCATTAGTGGCCTGACTGGTAGGGCCCCTGCAGCTAAGGATAGGGGCCCCAGGTTGAAGGGCCCCTGCACTTAGGGATAGGGGCCCTACGGGTAATGCCCCTGGAGTTAGGGTTAGGGGCCGCACAGTTAGGGCCTCTGGAGCTATGGTTAGGGGCTTCACGTGTAAGGCCCCTGGAGCTAGGTTTACAGGCCCCATGGGTAGGGCCCCTGGAGCTAGGGTTAGTGGCCCCAGGTATGGGGCACTTGGAGTTACTGTTAGGGGCTCCACGAATGGGACCCCTGGATTTAGGATTAGGGACCCCATGGGTATGGCCCCTGGAGCTAGCATTAGGGGCCCCAGGGGTAGTGCACCTGGAGCTAGGGTTAGGGGTCCCACAGGTAGGGACTCTGGAGCTAGTGTTAGGGGTCCGACGTGTAGGGCCTCTGGAGCTATGGTTTGGGACCCCTTGGGCAGTGTCCTTATAGCTAGGGTTAGGTGCCCCAGGGGTGGGGCCCCTGGAGCTAGGGTTAGAGATCTCACGCTCAAGGCCTCTGGAGCTAGGATTAGGGGCCCACTCGTAGGGCCCCTGAAACAAGGGTTATGGGCCCCACTGGTTGGGCACCTGGAGCTATTGTTCGGGGCCCCAGGGATGGAGACTCTGGAGCTCGGGTTAGGGGCACATGGGTATGGCAACTGGAGCTAGAGTAAGGGGCATAGGGGTAGGGCCCCAGGAGCCAGGGTTAGGGGCCCCACGGGTAGGGACCCTGGTGGAGTAGGGACTATCTGTGTGGGAGATGGGAGAGCAGGGGGTGACGTAAGGTGAGGGACAGGACCTAAGCGTGTAACTCGAGCTAGGCAGCGGGGAGGGGTCAGCACCTTTGCCTGGGAAGCTGGACACAGGAAGGAGCCGGCTGGAGGGATTTAGTTCAGTTTTGGTTTGGAGCTGGGTTATTGGAATTCAGGGATTCCCATACTGGGAACTAAGCTTTCTGAACCCCCAGAAGGACTCGATCGAGAGGTCCTGGTTGTGCCCAAAAGCTCTGCTGTATCCTTCGTTCCTGTTGGCCAAAAAAACCTTTTGTTTTACTGGCCGGCTGAATCACTGTGTGTCCCAGGAAGAGGGGTGCAGGACCGGATTCCCCCACACTCCATGACATAAATATCTGTGCCCCCCACTAACACCCTAAGCCCCTCTGGGACCCCTGCAGCCTGGACGTAGGTATCTGTGCCCCCCACGAACCCCCTAAGCCTCCCAGGGACCCCTTCAGCCTGCATGTAGGTGGAACCCTTCTGCCAGACTGAATTGATAGCAGCAAGGACTGGGTTCAATACATAGGGGTCCCTTCCCTACTACGTAATGCAAACCAGATCGAGCCCCCACCCAGTGACATGGGAAAATTTTACATACGCACCCCTAGGTGCCTCAAAGAGGCGATACTTCCCCTCTCGCAAGCACAGAGTCTGGGTGTAGCAGAAAATGTTTAATAACGTGAGATAAACAACATAGCATTAAATTGGGAAAACACCTCAATTAGGCCGTGTCCTTTTCCCTGGGCTCTTGAGTCTAGCAATCCCCAAATCACCCCAAGACTCCAAAGTCCAATACCTCAAATGTTTCAAGAGTCCAGCAACCCCAAAATCACCCACTGTTGCGCAACCCCAGAGTTCAAGAGTCTATCTGCAGGGTTTTTCCCCCTGCCAGCCTGGGTAGAAAAGAGCACTTTACGTGGTCCACTGCTGACTGCCCTGCCTCTCTGTGGGATTCTGCCTCCGCCTTCCCCATGAACTGCTCAGCGCGGTCCACCAGCTACTCTGTTCTGCCAGCCCACCGGTGATTTGCTTCAGCTGTCCTAAAAAACTACTCAGCTCATTTCACTCAGTGGACTATTCCAACCATCCCACAAACTGCTTCGCTCTATCAGCTGCTCTGCTCCACAATATAATTTCAGACTCTCTTACTGGATAACAAAGCTGTTTACTGATTTCAGCTCAGAAACCTAGAACTCCAATTGTTAAAAAATTAAATTTCACCTTTACTCTTCAACTGCTAAAAGACAAGAAAATGCAATTAATGTCTTCAGTTCACCCAAGGAGATCACTTCCTTGTCTAGCGAGTGCCGCAGAAGTGATGGTGAGAATCCCTGTCTCAAAGCAGTTTCACAGTTCCTCATCCACACAATCAGGGTGACAACACTCCACATCTCATGACCCAACAACAAATAAACCGGGGATACCACAGCTGCCAAAGCAGCCATACCAGGCTGTCGTTGCCATGTCAGGAGGGGTGGGTGTGCCTATGCAAACACGATCAGTCCCTGAAATTCTTTTCTACACTCTCCATAATTCACCACCAGATGTCAAGGTAGAGTTCATCCTGCTTCTGCTTACATAGGTATCTGTGCTCCCCACAACCCCCTAATCCCACCGGGACCCATCTAGCCTGGATAAAGGTATCTGTGCTCCCCACAAACCTCTAAGCCCCCCAGGGAACCCGCAAGCCCAGATGTAGGCATCTGTACGCCCCACAAACCCCCTAATACCCACAGGACCCCTCCAGCCTGTAGGTAGGTATCTGTGACCCCCAGAGCCACACAAAGACCCTCAGGACCCCTACAGCATGGATGTTTGTATCTGTGACCCCCACAAAGCGCCTAAGCTACACAGGGACCCCTACAATCGGGATGTAGGTATCTGTTCCCCCCAAAACACCTAATCCTCCCCGAGACCCCTCCAGCCTAGACATAGGTATCTCAGACCCCACAACCCTCCTAAGACCCCCGAAACCCCTCCAGCCTAGACGCAGGTATCTGTGCCCCTCACAAACCCCCTAGGCCACGATGGGACCCCTCCAGCCTCGACATAGTTATCTGAGCTCCCCCCACCCCCCCTAAGGCCCCCAGGACCCCTCTTGCCTGGATGAAGGTATCTGTGCCCCCCACAAACCCCTAAGCCCCACCAACATCCCTATAGCCTGGAAGTACGTATCTGTGCACCCTCACAAAACCACTGATCCTCCCAGCGACCCTAAAGCATGGACATAGGTAACTGTACCCCAAAATGCCCCAAAGCAACCCTGGAACCCCTACAGCCTCGAAATAGGCATCTGTGCCCCCCCCCCACAACTTTCAAATACCCCCACAACCCCTCCAGCCTGGAAGTAGATATTTGTGACCTCCAGGAACCCCCTAAGCCCTCACCAGGGCTTCTCCAGCCTGGACATAGGTATCTCTGCCTCCCACAAGCCCCCTAAGACCCATAGGTTCCCCATCAGCCTGGCTGTAGCTATGTGTATGCCACACAAACCCCTAAGCTCCCCAGGGCCCCCTCCAACCAGGACATAGGTATCTGCACAACCACAACTCTTTAAGTCCCCCAGGGATCCCTCCAGACCATGCATAGCTTTCTGTGCCCCTCACCAACTCCCTAAAACCCCAGGGACCACTACAGCTTGGACGTATGTGTCTGTGCTCACCACAACCTCCTAAGCCATCCAGGGACCTCTCCAGCCCGGATGTAGATATTTGTGTCCCCTATGAAGTCCCTAATCCCCACCGGAATCCCTCCAGCCTAGACGTAGCTATCTGTGCCCCTCACTACCCCTAAGCCCCAGCAGGGATCTCTACAGCCTCTACGTAGGTGTGATGCTCTGTGCATTACCCTGCGTGGCCACACGGCGTCACTGTTCCTCTATGAGAGAAATGCACTGTGCATTACCCTGCATGGCCACAGGGTGTCACTGTTGCTCCAAGCAGGAAATGCTCTGTGCATTACTCTGCGTGGCCACACAGTGTCACTGTTGCTCCATGTTGGAAATGTTCTGGGCATTAACCTGCATGGCCACACGGTGTCACTGTTGCTCCATGAGGGAAATGCTCTGGGCATTACTGTGATGGAGTAGGGACTGTCTGTGTGGGGGATGGGAGAGCAGGGGGTGACTTTAGGACCGGACATGTGCTCAGCCTGTAACGTGAGCTAGGCAGGGGGGAGGGGGTCAGCACCTTTGCCAGGAAAGCTGGACACAGGAAGGGGCCGGCTGGGGGGAGTTAGTTCAGTTTCGGTTTTGGTCTAGGTGGTTGGAATTCAGGGAATCCGAAACTGGGAGTTAAGTTTCCTGAACCTCCAGAAGGACTCGATTGAGGGGTCCTGCTTGTGCCTCCAAACTCTGCTGTATCCTTCACTCCTGCTGTCCAATAAACCTTCTGTTTTACTGGCTGGCTGAGAGTCACCTTGTGTCCCAGGAAGAGAGGTGCAGGACCGGACTCCCTCACACTCCGTGACAGACCCTCAGCCCTTCCGGGACCCCTGTAGCCTGGACGTAGGTATCTGTGCCCCCCAACAAACACCTAAGACCCCTGTAGACCCCTCCATCCTGAGCTTAGGTATCTGTGCCCCCTCACAAGCCCCCTAAGCCCCCCAGGGACCTATACAGCCAGAACATTGTTATCTGTGCCCCATATAGACTCCATAAGCCCCCCAGGACACTCCAATGTGCACGCAGGTATATGTGCCCCTCAGAAACCCCCTAACCGCCCAGGAAACCCTACAGCCTGGATGTAGGTATTTGTACCCCCACAACCCCCCTATCCCCCCTCCGGGACATCTACAATCTGGATGTAGATATCTGTGCCCCTCACAAAACCTCTAATCGCCTCTGGGACCGATACAGCCTGGACATACGTATCTGTGCCCACTCGAACCCCTAAGACCCCCTGGTAACCCTACAGCCGGTACACAGGTATCCTGGGCCCCCAAAAATCCCCTAAGACTCCCAGGATGCCTCCAGCCTGGACGTAGGTGTCTATGCCCCCCCATGAATCCCATAAACCCCACTGGGACCCCTAGATCCTGGAGATTGGTATCTGTGTCCCCCAAAAAACTCTCTAAGCCCCCCAGGGACCCCTACGGCCTGGACGTAGTTATCTGTGCACCTCAAGGCCCCTAAGATCCCTCGGACCCATACAGCCTGGATGTAGGTTTGATGGTGCAACCTGTCGGAGCCAGCTGAGGTCACTTAATCAGGGTGAACTGCAAATAAAACAGGGCAGACAAATCCCAAATGCTGGCGGTGATTTCAATACTTAGATTTACCAAGCCAGCACAAAGCAGCTTCTGTAGTACCTCACTGGTTACTTAGAAGTTTAAGCCACGCAGTTCCCTTAAAGTACCCAGCCTCAGGCCTCCATCCAGACACACCTGTCAGATATGATGATGATTCCTGAAAATCTTACTTCATCATATAAAAAAAAAGATTCTTCCAATCCCAAAGGATCAGCCACATACTCAAGATCTATTACAACTTAGATCTTACCTAAAATACATGCTATAGCCAATTCTTATTAAGTAAGCTAAAATGTATTAGAAAAGAAAATAGAGAGAATGTTGGTTAAAAGATTAATAGACATATAGACTTGAATTCAATTCTTGAGGTTCAGATACATAGTGGAGGTGAGCTTGTAGTAGCCAAAAGTCCTTTTTGAAATAGTCCATAGGTTATAGTCCAATTTCCATATTCAGGGTGGCTCCAGTCAATGACTGGGGATCACAATCCTTGTGGCTTAAGGTTTCCCCGTCTTGAAACCTAAAGCAGATATGAGATGAAGAAGGATCATGTCCCAGGCTTATTATACATTTCCAGCAACCTTTCGGCCTGAGAAAACAATAGGCTTCGCTCTCCTTCCAAACATCCTGGTAATTAGTACAGGGTAATTTATTCATTAAACAGTTCAAATAGAGGTTACCACAACCTTCAAAGAGACACATAGACAATAATACTATTTCACTCAAGTACCATCATAAATGTTAATATTCCTTTTTTGCTCTTTGAATTAAAATTATAGCAACAGACAAGACTTGTTTGCTTACATCACAAGACCTGAGCAAAAATCTCCCCTTCTACTTCTAACAATGCAGACTTGCATTTCAAAGCTCTGTTCATTTACATATCTTGCTAAGCAGTTCTTAAGGTTCACCCATGGGTCAGGTCAGTCGGTGAGGTGAGTTAATTAACTCTTTCTGGCCCTGTCACCTTTCAATGAGATATTAGATTATACTTATAATGTCACAGTGGTGGTGAGTCGACTGCTGCAGCTCCCCGTAGACTCTGCCTGCATCTCTCACCAAGCTGGAGTACAGCAGTCAAGGGGAGAGCACTCGATGTGTTGCATCTACACTAGACGTGATATATCGACCCCCGCTGGATCGATCGTTGCCCACCGATTCGGCAGGTGGTATCGACATACCCCGAGTATCTGGTGATTGGAGCTGGACCCCGGAGGGAGACACATTGAAGGAACTCAGGGGTTAAGGTGCCTCTATTGTCAACTGTCAGGGCTGCTGTAGCTCAGAGGAGGGTGCTTGACTACCTGGCAGGCTTAGGTGCCGCAAACCTGGGAGGCGGTAGAAGTGAAGCGGTCACGGTGTGCTTGGGGTGCTCGTGCTCGGAGCAGGCGTGAGCTGGGGCGAGGGGGGGGGTGCTGCAGGGCAGAGCGGGAGAGTTGCCACAAGAGGGGCGCCTCAGGGTGGAGGGGGGAGCTGCCATGTGTGGGGTGCCTTATGGCGGGGGCGTGGGGGAGGAGGGCGCAAGGTGGAAGTTTCGCCTATGGCATGAAACATCCTTGCACGGGCCCTGCCCCATGCCCTGCCTGCAGCCAGCCCTACACCCCCTGCCCTGCCCTGCCCGCAGCCATCCTCTGTCTCCATCCATCCCTGCACCTTCTGCCCTGCCCGCACCAGCCGCATCCTCCCTGCCCTGCCTGCAGCCAGCCCCACAGCCAGCCCCTGACACACCCCCTGCCCTGTCTCCAGCCAACTCCTGCCGCTCCCCCCTGTGGCCCTGCCCAAAGCCAGCCAGCCCCCACACACCCCCAGCCTGCACCAGCCCTGCACCCCCTGTCTGCAGCCAGCCCCGCACCCCCTACCCTGTCTCCAGCCAACCCCTGATGCACCCCCAGCCTGAAGCCAGCCAGCCCCGCATCCCTTGCCCTGCCTGCAGCCAGACCCTACCTCCAGCCAACTCCATGTCCACTGGTTCCCTGCAGTTCCCAGGGCAGTAACCATGCACATCTGCTTCAATGAAGGGGGCAGGCAGCTGGGACCCACACATGTGCACACTCTTGGGTGACCAGACAGCAAATGTGAAAAATCGGGACTGGGGTGGGGGTAATAGAATCCTAGATAAGAAAAGACCCCAAAATTCGGACTGTCCCTATAAAATCGGGACATCAGGACATCTTAGCACACCCCCAGGACTCCTGAGTTCCATTGCTGGGTTTCCTATTGGTTCCACTGCTGGTTGTTTTCCTTTTCCTGGGGGGACTTTCGGCAAGTTGCTCCACACTCTAGGGCTCTATCCCCAGCAGTCAAATGGGGATTTCATACTTTCCCACTATTGGAAAGTGCTGGGAGAATCCCCCAGCAAAAGCTGCTCTGACAGTGTTAAGCAGCATCTGACCATTCAAGGTCAGAGCTCGGTACCTGGGAGGAGTGTTTGGCTCTGGGGTTTCACTTCAGCCCAGTCTAGAGAGAGGGGCCGAACCACGGAGTTTGGCTCAAGAAGACCAAGTGTCCAATTTGTTAAGGGCGTTTTGAATTCCAACCCTGTGCTCCTAAGTGCTTGGTGTCAGTTGCAAATTTTAGAAGCATGCTCTCCACTGCATTTTCCAAATCATTCATGAAAATATTGAATAGTATCGGACCGCGGACTGATCCCTGCCGGACCCACTAGGTACACCCTCTCTGTTGGACAGTCAAACATGGAGAAGGGCTCCTGGAGTCTGGGCTTTCAACCAGCTCTGCACCAACATTACACTGATTACAGCTGGACTGCATTTCCCTCGTTTGCTTCTGAGAATGTGCTACGGGACTGTGTGAAAAGCCTTAGCAACCCCAAGCTAGATCCCATCTACTGTTTACCCACCTCCACCAGGCCGAAAACCCTGCCAAAGAAGGAAAGAGGATTGGTTTGGAATGATTTGTTCTTGACAAATCCATGCTCACTAGTCCTAAGAACCACACTATTCTGTAGGTGCTGTTGACAAACTGAGTGCTTAAGAATGTATTGCAGGATCTCTCCAGCAATGGCAGTGAGGCTAGCTAGTCTGTAAGTCTCAGGGGTCTCTTTGTTCCCCTTTTAGAGAAAGGTCCTGTCTTGTTCATGGATGGGAAGATGTTTTTTTTCAGGGATCTCAGACGAGAACTGGGGCACAGCACCTGGTTTGTTAAGGCCACAAAAAAGGAGGCAGGAACCTCTTCTCTCCTGCTGGCAAAGAACCCCAGGTACCTGAAAGACAGGGACTCACATCCCTGAATGGGCTTTTAAAAAGGCACTGGTTAAAGATTGGCCCCGACCATTTCTTGTTTCCGTAGACTAGACATTTTAGCAAACTTTAGAATTCCTTGGTGCTAAACACTGTGAAACTCCCCTTTCTCCTTCACAGAGGACTTTAACGCCCCTTATCTCACTCAGGCTCACAACTGTCCGGAGTTTGAGAACTGTCCCTGTTCCCATTGGACTGATGGGAGGAGCCTGAGGTGCAGAGAAGGGAAGTGACCTACCCAAGCGCCTACACAGTAAGGTGGTGGCAGAGCCAGAAAGAGAAGCCACCAGTCCTGACTCCTGTTCTAACAGACAATAACCCCCCCAGAGGCAGGGATAGAGCTCAGGAATCGAGATGGTGGGGAAATTTCATTGAATCCATTTCTGTCAGAAAATCCCATTCAGGCTAATCCGGTTTGTTTCTCAAAATCATAACAAGTGGGATGAAAGTTCTTTGCAAAAATATTGTATTGCAAAACAAAAGCATCTCCTGTTTGTCAGAGTGTGTTAAATTGTCTCCTCTCACACAAAGAGGAGACACTTAGATCTCAAACATTAGATAAGATGCTTCAGTCTGAGCTAAGTCATTGCTGCTCTTAACAATTTCAAAATAAAAAAATGCAAATAAAATAGACTATTTCAGCTATTCTATTACGTGTTAATCTGCTGTGAGTAAACGTGATAGGACACCTCATATTATGCCCTACTCCTAGTGACACTCTCCAATGGATCCCCATCCTCCACCCACCGTCAGGTAGGTTAGAGCGGATCATTATTATTTCTACTTGAAAGAGGGAGAAGCTAAGGCTGAGAAAGGAGAATTGACTTGTTTTAGGTCACACAGCCAGTCAGAGGCAGAGTTGGGAATAGGACCCAAGAGCCCTGATTTTCAAACTACCCATTGGATCTTGAATTTCAGACACTGAATGACCTGAATAAAGTGCTCTCAGATGAGCTCCAGACCAACAACAGTGACAGTAACTATTCAGCAAGTATTTGAGGAGAACTGCAATGTTAGAGAGAATCATGAACTGCTCAGAGACAACTAATGCAGAGAAGCGGCAAAATTCATCAAACATAGAACTGGTTTTGACTTATAAAGAGAAAAACAAGCACCTGAGTCTCCTCCCTGTCAATAACCCCAGGCTCAGCCAATCTGGGTAGAGATTGAGGATGAGAGGCTGAGGGATCTCACCAGAGAGCCCAAAGGATGGCCCAGGTCACCAGTGGGGATCACTTCCCGAGCAATAGTTCAGCCTCACATTTTTGGGTAGACCTCCCACAGTGAGAACTGCAGAGCACTGCCCTGCAAAAAACTAAAAAAAACACACACACACTCTCTCTCTCCCCCTCCCTCCTGGTGTTGGGAGGGGAACAGGTAAAAGGACAAAGGAAGCAAGAGAAGAGAAAGGAGGGAGGGAGCGATGGAGGAAGAGGTGAAACAAAAAGGACAAACCCTAATGTCCCCAGTGATTCTAAGGGACAAAATCCCAGGTGCAGAACAAAATTCTGCCTCCTTAAGCTCGTGTTTTCCATGCCTCGAATTCACCTGTCACCAGATGGATCAGACTGAAGAGCTTTCAAACCTCCAGGAGGCTCTTACCTTCTAAACAGGGACGGCTGTTTTCTAGTAAAATCACTAAAAGGGAAGGAGAAACCTCGAAAGAGGTTCCTCCTGGTGCTCACCTCCGTGAACCCAAATACTCTCTCAGTCCTCAAAGAGAGACCTGGAGAAGGAGACTTGCTGAAGCAAAGCCACAGGGGTCTCTGAGGTTTCCCTGGCCCCTCACCCCTGTCCTGCCTTGCTGATGTCAGCATCTCTCTGTGAGGTCACCACCTCCCAACCACCTTGGACCAATAAGTCTTAGGTCCTGCAAAAGGCCTTTGTGATGTCACTACCACATCCCTCCTTTTCTGTGCCAATGTCCTGCCCCTGGTCTGGACCTTTGGAGGTTTGAGCTACTCCCTGTGGATCACCCCACTCAAGGAGCGTTCATTCTAGTCAGCAAGCCGGCTATACAGGAAAACATCAGACGCTGCTCCCAATGCTACACTCAGTTTTTCAGAAATTAGTCGACTTTCTGGCCAGAAGAGACCATTAGATCATCTAATCTGACCCCCTGCATGTCACAGGCCTCCTGTATGACACAAGAGCTACTTTGGGGGCAAACACATTCAAGAACGGCATCTAGTCTTCATTAAATGACATCAGGAGATGAAGAATCCACCCCTTTCCTTGGTAGCTTGTTCCTGTGGTGAATCATCCTCGCTGTTGACTATTTGTGCCTTAGTTGTAATAGGAATTTGTCTCTTTTCACCTTCCAATCATTGGGTCTTGTTATGCCTTTCTCTGCTAGATTCAAGAGCCCTTTAATAACCAATCTTTTCTCTCCATTAAGGCACTTCAACACTTCAGCGAAGTCACCTTTCAATCTTCTTTTCATAAGCTAAACAGGTTGAGCTCTTTCAATAGCTCACTAGAAGGTATTTTTCTCCAGCCCTCAGAACATTTGGTAGCTCTTTGCTGCCCTAGCGCCAATTTCACAACATCTTTTTCAAATGAGGACACCAAAACTGAAAGCTATTCCAATATCAGTCTCACTGATGCCATGTCACCTCCTGTGACGTTATTGACATAATCTGTAACTGTATAGATCACCGTTGCGACCACTGTTCTATATTTGCAGTCAATATTGTAGAAAGGTTGTTTTGTAAGGGGTCTATGGAGAGGTTCTGATTGGCTGATTATAATGATGCTATCTCTAGATGTGTATCATTTTTGTAGTTGATGTTATGAATATTGGCTCTATGCTGCCCATATTTCAAACTTGTGCCATAATGGGGGACAAAACAGCTACCTTGTTAGAAGTGGCTTTGCCAATAGATGGAACCTGGGATTTAAACTCCCAATGATCGCACTGTGTTTGGGATACATTTGAATTCCTCTCCCAGGTCTTTGACACTTTCATCTCCACTCATAGCGACTCTGATAGAGGATTAAAGAAGTCAAAGCATCATCTCCAAGCACAGACAACGGAGAATGCTTCATCACATGACACTTTGAGAAGTGGATGGATAGAACGTGATGAAGATAAACTCTGCCTGGCTCAGACAAAAGATAACAGTTGTGCAGTGATGAGGAAGGAGGGAATCTCTGAGTCACCCGTCCACGGTCGTGTCTTCACAGTGCTCCCAAGCTGGAGAGTGAAGAACCCCCTCGGTCCCACCGTGAGACTGAGGAACAGGAGGCCTGTCACCCCCATTCCTGCCGTCCTGCATTCCTGGTGTCCAGCATCCCAGAGTGCCTCCGTGCCAGCAACGAAACCCAACCGTCGTCTGGACTCCCCAGTGCTCCTCCTCAACGTTTCTAAATCAGCGGGAGAGTGGAAGGTCCTGGGCGTCGCACCGGCACCTGGGATCCACTGCACCTGAACAGTGGGGAAAGGTTTCTGTGTTGGGGCATTGTTTAGTGTTTTCTAGTTTCCAAGGGAGGGTTTATGGGCCTGAGCGGTAAGCTCCCAAACCCAGTCACTGTTTCATTGTATTCATTAAGTTTGCATTTTCCCCTGTTCCCCCAGCTTTCTGTACCTTTACCCTGACTACACTTACCTTTGTTTGTGTCAAACCATCTTGTCTCCTCTTTATTTTATTTACACCTCAGAAGGAGGGAGGCAAAATCCACTGGTGATAGAGATAGGAGGGAGTCGAGTTTGTATCTCCTGAGAAAAGGGGCTTTTTCCTTTCCTATTTCTCCCCTACCATTTCTAACATTTTCCTTTGAAGCGTTGCCTTATTCAGCTTGAGGAAACATTAGCTTTTAAGATAAAAACTATGAAATACAGAACTAGAGACATTTTTTAGAAATCTGGGATTGAGACATTTTATTTAAAGCCGGGGGGGGGGGTGTTGGAGTTTCTGAGAAGGTTTTTGTTTGCAAGAAGCAACATTGTTGTGTCTGTTATTGTACCAAGTGGGGAGATGGTTGTCTATAAAGGAAGAGTCAAGACTAAATGCATCCAGTGAGGATGGGATTTGAACCCATGCATGCAGAGCACAATGGATTAGCAGTCCATCACCTTAACCACTCGGTCACCTCATCTGAGCTGTAACAAAAAGGACAGGAGGAGAAATCTAAGGCCGGCAGAGATAGGGACACGAAGGAGTTTTTAAATACTAAGCGTAAGCAGGGTCTGAATGAGCTCCCCCCTCACATCTAGTGAGGAGCTGGGGAAAGACTTCAGAAACAGACCGTGTTTGCATAGACACACCTACTCTGTCTAGCTATGCAGCATGATGGGGCCGCTTCCCCAAAATGACCAGTTTGGGATGGTCTTGGGTTACAAATCACTTTAGGATTGAGTGGAATAAAATGTTATTCTCCTTCCTGTATGAGTGAAGGGCAGCAGAACAGACCTAGTCCATCCTGATGGAGGGGTAGATGGGTGAGGAATAGCTTTTATTGGACTACAGAGAAGGATTGAGGACATCACGCTAAAACAGTGGTCCCCAAATATTTCACATTGTGCCCTCTTAGCCATGGCTGTGGCCCCTCGGAAGCCACGGTCGAGAAGCAGGGCTGGGAGTGGGGCTGTTGCTTGCTGGGGAGAGGGATGCGGACAGGGGCAAGGGGGTCATCGCTGAGCTGGGGGCCAGAGACCCAGACTGAGGGTGGGGTTGAGGAAGAGCTGGGACAGAGTGGGGCTGAGTGGTGCTTCCTCCCTGCCCTCCATGGGGGCTGACTCAGGCCCTGAGGTGCCCCCATGAATGTTCCTTTGTGTCTCCCTAGGAGTCATACCCCACATTATGGGGACCACTGAACCCTACTCGCTAAGCAGGGGCTAGTGATGCCAAAGCCCAGGGAAAGGGAGAACAAGTGTGGGGGCCCCAGCACCAGAACCATGCACCCCCTTCTGTCTGTGGCTCTGCCCCCTTCCACCCATAGCCCCATCCACTATCACCTCTGTTCCACTCCTTCCCCCAACAGCCCCACCCTGTCACTCCTTTACCCCTGCCCCGCTGCGGCCCTGAGACCAGAGAAGCTCCGTACCCCTGCTGCAGCCCCTGGGCTGTAGCAGGGAGTGGGAGCTCCTCCAGCCCTGGGGCTGACATAGAGGAGACTTTTGCAGGGTGGCCTAATTTGGCCGGGGTCCCAGTCATGGGCCCCACTGTCCCCTTGGAGATGCAAGGTTTGGGGAGACTGAGCCCCCCCGACCTCCATTACGTGCCGCCCAGGCTACCGCTGCTCAGTGTGGGGCCAGTCTCCCTGTGTTTTCTGCTGCTTGTGCTGGGGAGCCTGGCCGGCATTAGGAGTGGGGCCCCCAGCAGCCACCCAAGGCTCCAGGGGGTCAAAGGGCACCGTGTGGCAGTGCAAAGGTGCTCACTGCTCTCCCCTGCCCCAATGCTCCTCCATGGGCCCATAGAGGGTTGGGGGGAGTGAGGAGCAACACTATGTGCTCCATGCGTCCTGGTCACTTTCCCCACCTGGGCTGTGCTGTGAGGGGAGCATCAGAAGCTGCTGCTCTCTGCCCTCCCCTTATGCAGCCCAGCTGAGGAAAGTGACCTGGATGCAGGGAGCTCGGATGATGTCACTTCTCATCTCCCCACCCCCACAGCCCCTAGGGGTACCCGAAGGAGCAGCATCCCAGGGAGGAGCAATGCTAGCTGCTCCATGCACACAGATCACTGTCCGCACGTGGGTGCAGGAGGGGGCGCAGTGGTTGGGGACAAAAGAGCGGGGGAAGGGGTTGGGGTGAACGGGGTGCAGGAGAGGGGCAGTGGCTGGTGGCACAGGAGGGGGTGCAGGGGTTAGGGGTGAAGGGAATTCAGGAGGGGGCAGTGGCTGGTGGCACAGGAAGGGGTGCAGGGGTTAGGGGTGAAGGGGGTGCAGGAGATGGCAGTGGCTGGTGGCACAGGAGGGGGTGCAGGGTTTAGGGGTGAAGGGGGTGCAGGAGAGGGGCAGTGGCTGGTGGCACAGGAGGGGGTGCAGGGGTTAGGGGTGAAGAGAGTTCAGGAGGGGGCAGTGGCTGGTGGCACAGGAAGGGGCGCAGGGATTAGGGGTGAAGGAGGTGCAGGAGAGGGGTAGTGGCTGGTGGCACAGGAGGGGGTGTAGGATTAGGGTGAAGGGGGTGCAGGAGAGGGGCAGTGGCTGGTGGCACAGGAGAGGGTGCAGGTGTTAGGGGCAAAGGGAATTCAGGAGGGGGCAGTGGCTGGTGGCACAGGAAGGGTTGCAGGGGTTAGGGGTCAAGGGGGTTCATTAGGGGGCAGTGGTTGGTGGCACAAGAGGGGAGTATGGGAGTTAAGGGCAAAGGGGACACAGTGTAGGGATTAGGGCACAGGAGGGGGCAGGAGTTGGGGTGAAGGAGGCACAAGGGTTGGGAGTGCCGGAGCTAGGGGGTAAAGGGAGAGGGGGATCGTCTAGGGGTGATGGGGAAGTGCCAAAGTCTAAGTTTTACCCAGGGCACCATTTCCCCTAATGCTGATCCTTGGTAACATTTCTTGCTGGGACGGGGAGGGGAGAGAGATGAGGCGTTTTCTCTCTTTTTCTTTCCTCTCCATTTTTTGCTCCTTCCTTCAATTCCAGAATCCTCCCTTGTGTTTCAGACTGTGCAGTGACGCCCTCCCAACTCCAGGCCTCTGGAGCCTTTGGAGCAGAAAGATCCCAGGAGCTGAGGGTGAATCCAGGAGTGAGTAGCTGGCAGGAAGGAGTCCTAGCAGTTCTTCTGGGAGCACAGGTGAGGAATGTCTCCCCCTTCCCTAGATTCTCCCCATGGGAACAGGGAGTGTTGTGCCATAAATTCCTGTAACTCTTCTGTCCCTCTGAGTTGGCAGAAACAAGGGCTGGGTTCAGTATCTAGGGGATCTGCTTCAATAAAACAATACAAAACTGGCTCGAGCCCCCACCCAGTGACCTGGGACAATTACACATCACCCCCCTGGGTGCCTCTAGGAGGCAATACTTCCCCTCTTTCAAGCAGGGAGTCTGAGCCGCTCCACTCCACCAGCCATTCCATGAACCACTCCAGTGGTCCCTGCAAACTGCTCTGCTGGGGCAGCAAAGAGCCACCAAATGTTCTGAGGGCTGGAGAAAAATGCCTTCTAGTGAGTAGTGAAAGAGCTCAACCTTCCGAAGGAAGGGGTATCATGGGGTTGTCACAGTTCAGATGCCAATGCCCCACCGCCCCCACTGTAAGGAAGCTCCTGCCACCTGCTCTGTGTTTGCAGGGCAGGAGAGAGCAGTATCCATGGCAGAGATTTGCTCCTGGCTGCCGGAGCAGAGCAGCAGGCTTAGCTGTCAGAACTTCCTGGAGCTATGAAAGGGGAGGGTCCCATGGCTCTATAGCAGAATGCAGGGCAGGCGAGTTCACGGCAGGCATTATGGGATACTGGAGGAGGCCAGTTATGGTTATATAATGAACGGCAGCATCTACACTGGCACTCTGTCCCTTTAAGTTTGCTGCAAAAAGCTCTAGGCCTCTCATCGAAGTGGTTTTATTTTGTCACCAAAACAGGGCAGTTTTGTCACCAGATGTGGCATTGCAGTGCGTACACCAGCCACGAGCTGCCGACCGAAGGCGGTCAGACACTGTGTTTTAACCAGTTGCAAGCACCATGGCTTAGGTGGCGAAAGCACTTGCCTTATAAGCAGGAGATTCTGGGTTCAGTTCCCTAGAGGAGTGGCTTTTGGGGTACATGGGTATTGGCTACTGTCAGAAGACAAGATTCAGAGCTACATGGGCCTTCAGCCTAGCCCAGTGTGGTTATTCTTATGGTTTAAATTATGCTCAGAGCCACTGATAATAGAGTTATTGAAAGTTTGGGAGATAAGAGCTAATAGGACAGTGGTCCAGCCCCCTCGCAGCTGACCCCCTCCCTCTGAGACAGGGGCAGGTCTGAGCTCTCGCACCAAATGCTCATTGTGGCTGCCAGAATCTGTGGGCAGCTCAATTAATTTGCATTGAGGGTTGAGTCCTGCTTTGTGCCCAGTGTCTGAGAATGAAAATCCTAAACCGCCCTTTGAAACAACAAAAGCAGCAGGACGTGTTATTGTCCCTGCCCCAAAGCAGACAGACCAATGGAGAAATGCCACTGAGTCCACGGTAATACTCCACTGTCATTTTACCTTTTTTGCTTGCTAAACTCCCTCCCAACCTCGTCGTCCCGTGAGTGCTCCTGACTGGCCTCGGTGAGGTTGGCCGGGGGTGCCTGGACAAAGATGGGAATGACTCCCAGGTTCATTCATAGCAGCTGGAGGCTGCGCTCCCCTCCCCCCTTTGATCCCTGCTTGCAGAAGCAATAAAGTCAGTGTTGTTTCAAATTCCTGCATTCTTTATTATTTCATCACACAAATGGGAGGATAACTGCCATAGTAGCCCAGGAGGGGTAGGGGAGGAGGGAAGCAATGGGTAGGGTTGTTGCAGGGGCACCCACTAGAATGGCATGCAGCACATCATTTCTTCGGGATCTCTAGGGCTCTGACCCGGAGCGCCCGTTTGCCCCTCTGGTTCTTTAGTAGGCTTGCCTGATAATCTAGGCAGAACTGACTCTCCATTAGACAAAACTTAAAGAAGAGAATGACTTGGGGAGTCATTCCTATTTTTGTCCATAAGCCTGTGGCCGACCCCATCGAGGCCAGCCAGGAGCACCCATGACAGCAGCAGATGGTGCAGTATAACTGGTAACTGTCATTGTCAACTTGCAAAGCAGCAGACGGTACAGTAGGGCTGGTAACCATCTTTGCTAACTTGCAAAAAGCAAGGGGATGCTGCTGTGTAGCACTGCAGTACCACGTCTGTCAGCACTATAAAGAAGACATACGGTGACAGTGAAAAAAGGCTGAACGGGCTCCATGGTTGCTGTGCTATGGCGTCTTCCCGGGCAATCCAGGGAAAAGGGCGCAAAATGATTGTCTGCTGTTGTTTTCATGGAGGGAGGATTGAGTTATGACATTTACCCAGACTCACTCATGACACTATTTTTGCCCCATCAGGCATTGAGATCTCAACCCAGAATTCCAATGGGCAGGGGAGACTGCGGGAACTATGGGACAGTTACCCACAGTGCAACGCTCTGGAAATTGTATAATGTCGAGGACACAGGCCCATACTAAGCACATTAATTCGGCGGTGTGCGTCCATGTACCAAGGCTAGCATCAATTTCCCTGGACAGGCCCTTTGGAGGTTTGAGCTACTCCCTGTGGTCACCCCACTCAAGGAGCGTTCGTTCTAGCCAGTAAGCTGGCTAGACAGTAAAACTTCAGATGCTGCTCCCAATGCTACACTCAGTTTTTCCGAAAACTAGTATCTGTAAAATTAGTCTACTTTCTGGCCAGAAGAGACCATTACAGCATCTAATATGACCCCCTGCATATCACAGGCCTCCTGCATGACACAATAGCTACTTCTGGGGGAAAGGCATCTAGTTTTCATTGAATGACTTCAGGGAATGGAGATTCCACCACTTCCCTTGGTAGCTTGTTCCTATGGTGAATCATCCTTGCTGTTGACTATTTGGGGCTTAGTTGTAATATGAATTTGTCTCTTTTCACCTTCCAATTATTGGGTCTTGTTATGTCTTTCTCTGCTCCATTCAAGAGCCCTTTAATACCCAATCTTTTCTCTCCATTAAGGCACTTCAACACTTCAGTGAAGTCACCTTTCAATCTTCTTTTGATAAGCTAAACAGATGGAGCTCTTTCAATAGCTCACTAGAAGGCATTTTTCTCCAGCCCTCAGAACATTTTGGTGGCTTTTTGCTGCCCCAGCTCCAATTTCACAACATCTTTTTCAAATGAGGACACCAAAACTGGAGACAGTATTCCAATATCAGTCTCACTGATGCCGTGTCACCTCCTGTGATGTTATTGACATAATCTGTAACTTTATAGATCACCATTGTGACCACTGTTCTATATTTGCAGCCAATATGATAGAAAGGTTGTTGTGAAAGGGCTCTATGGAGAGGTTCTGATTGGCTGATTATAATTATGCTATCTCTAGATGTGTACCATTTTTGTAGTTGACTTTATGAATATTGGCTCTATGCTGTCTGTATTCAAACTTGTGCTATGCTTCCGAGGAACACCCCAGCCAGACAAATTGGTGTCAGTTCTGCCTAGCCTGCTTGATGGCCCATTAAGGACCATCAGCTCTACAATCAACCCATTGAGAGAAGGGAGATATGCCTTGGGGCTCAGCAAGGTATGCAGGGACCTGCCTATGAACAAAACTCCATGGTTTTTCTATGCCACGTGCTGGATAGAGTGTCCTTGGGACAAAGAAAAGAAAGACCACATGGCAAGAGACTGTAAAAGGCTGATGCCTCGTCTCCATCTTGTCTTCAGTCCTGCTTCATACCTCTGAAGGGACTTTGCTACAAACTGAAGCTCTGTACAAGGGACTGAATGACCCATCCCAGCTGTGGATGGACTCCAGAGCCTTGATTTGAACCTGCAGTTTATTCCATCACTGCTACAAGCCTGAACCAAGAACTTTGCCATTACTGTATGCGAAGGGTTAAAATTCATGTGCATATTATATAACAACCTGGTCTATGGATTGTGCCAGCTCTTTTCCAGACCCAAAGTCCAGAGTATATTCAAGGGACCAGAAGCCTAGCAAATAGTGACCAGCTAAAAGAAAGCTGGGTAAACAGAAAGCCTTGCTTGCTAAGATAGGCTTGGTCAGCAAATTGCCAGGTGTTGGAGCTAAGAACTAAAGAATTGTATCTTATTCAGAGTTGCAGATTGAACAAAGAATCCCTGTTCCTATTGTGTAAGTCTCTTCTGTAGGGAGACGTTCTTCCCAGAGATCCAACCTTGAGTTTATGAAAAGTTGGCAGATGTCAATATAAGATATGGCATCCTTCCACCTCCCTTCCCAGGGACCAATGCCTTGCCTTAAGACACACAGAAAACAATCTTTATTGCCATATACTTTCACTGTTTCTTTGCTTTAAACCCTAGGAATGTACCTGGAGGACAATCAAAGGAGTTGCTCCTTTCCTATGGACCTCAAATCAGAATTCAGCATAGATATTTTATACTAATAACATTTTATCAAAGTATTCATGAAATGTTAACTTGCTAACTTGAGACCATGGGTGGAGACATTATGTAACCTGTTAACCTTTGGCTACTGTGCTTATCATGTCTTGCTTCAAAACCTATCCCAGAGTTTGGAACTCCCTACCCCGTCTCTTTCCCCCACCCATGGAAAATCTATATATTCTATTGTAATCAATTAACAGTGTATCTGAGCCTAATAAGCAAGGTGACACTCTGCCAGTTCTGTGTGTAATAAACTCCTATTCTTGCCCTCTACATGGTGGAGATTTATGTCCTTCACAGACGCCTGCTGAACAAAGAGGAGATTCAGCATCCAGCTTGGCTGAATGTGTCTTCTCTCCCCACAGCTTGGTGATCTTCTGAGGAAATGGAGAAGACTGCCTTTGCCTAGCTGCACATTGCTTGCAAAAGAAACAAGTCTTTTTGGTGGCAAGTGTTGAAAGGAGCCATTAGACAAATGTGGAGACAGGAAAAATGTCCCCCAACTCAACTGGCATCTGTGGATGCTGAAGTCACAACACAAAGTGCTAAACAGTATATGAGCACAGGCTGGTGTCAGAAGAGTCTCTACCAAAGCCTTTTCCACCAGCAGGGGCCTCTCTGTGCGCAGAACTCCTGGTAGTGTGATGGCTGCAGGCAGTGGAGAACTCTATTTTGGCATCTCTTTGTCAGTGAACATCTACAGAGGCTGTTTAAAGGTCTTTAGATAGTGATCTTTGGGAAGAGCTGGCTGAAGTGTCTTCCTAGTAACCAGAAGATCCTGGCTTGGCCTGCCAGTTCTTCCGTGCAAGTCTTGAGGGAAATGGGGAATGTCTGTAGTTTGGAATTTGCAGGTGTTGTCCTGGACCATCAAAGGGAACAGTTGCAAGTATTTTCTCAAGGCAGGCACCATGGCTTGGGTGGCTAAAGCAGCTGCCTAGTAAACAGGAGATCCTGGATTCAACTCCCAGTAGTACCTTGTTCTACGGGTTTTGTCTCCTCTGCTCACATTTTCCTGTGTCTTTCTAGGAAACAGAAGAGACCTCCCTTGGTATCCAAGTCATTGCTTGCTAAGGAAAAGGCTTCTTTGGAGAGAAACATTGGAAAGAATCAAATCACAAGCCTGGAGTTGATGAAAAGGCTGCTGTGACTGGCATTGGCATGGTGGTTGCTTTGACTGCAATTGCTGCAACACAAAAGCCTGCACCACACGTCCTTGTGATTCGCTGGGGATGTCCACACACAGATGTCATGTCATCTTCCTTTTGATTGTCACTGATGAAAAATGGAGCAGCTAGGAGAAAAGTCACAGAGGCACTTGCCAGGTAAAGTAGAGGTTAGAGATGCAGCACCCAGTGGTGCGTTGCCAAATCTGTCCACTCCTCCCACTTTTTGGTCAATCTTTTGAAGAAGCAGAGAAGACTGCCTCTGCCTTGCAGTGCAAATGCTTCCAAAAGAAACCGGTCATTTTTTCTGATAAGTGTTGGAAGAGGCACCTAAGAAATGTGGAGACAAGGAAAAGGTCATCGTAACTCAACTTGCATCCATGACTCTTGAGGCCACAACGCAGAGCACTGAGCACTGTACGACCACAGCTGGGGACAGAAGGGCCTTTTTCAAAGGCATTTTCCACTAGCAGGGTCTTCTCTGTTCACAGAATTTCTGATAGTTTGATGTCTGCTGGCACTGGAGATCACTATTTTGGCATCTCTGTCTCTGTCTCAGTGAGCACCCGCTGTGGTTGTTGAAAGTCTGTGAAGGGATCTATGGGATGCAACTGAACAGTGGGACCCCTGAGCCCTTTGTCCCACCACCTGGGCTCCCTCTCACACATGTGATGCTGAGACAAGCTGTGAATCTCTGGCAGATATTGCACTTACACAGACATCCGTAGGTAGGGACACAGCCAACTGAATTACATGAATGCTTCTGCAGCCACTCATAACACTAATGATAGAAAGTCGCCCCCCCTACAGCTCTGCAGCCTTGCACCCCTGGATCATACCATCTTGCCTTAATCAGAAGCCTGATCAGTGTGAGTTTATTACACAGGGTCCACCCCTCCCTCACTGTGAATAGTACATGAACCAGCCTTGTAAAGGAGCTGAGATTTCCCAAGAACTTCAAGCAAAATACACCAGTTTAAGTAGAGCATAAAAAAGATTTATTAACTACAGAAAGATGGAGTTTTAAGGAATATAAGTGGTAGGAATAAAAGATCAAAGTAAATTACCATGGAAATTAAAGATAAATTCACAATCTAAACTTTACACCTTATTACACTAGGGCGTAGTTCAGTTATGCACACAGGAAGGCTAAATGCTCGAGCTGCTGCACATGCTGGGCAGGCTTAAGGTCGGGCTCCCCATGGCAGGAGAGAAGAAGACTCGGCCCCTGAAGGGGCAGGCTGGGGCTTCCTGGATCCCATTTGCTCACAGCCAGCGCCCTGCCCCCACTCCCAAGTCATCCATGGCGTCCCCAGGTCGGCCAGAATGGAGCAGCAGTTTTCACTGCACTACGTCCACTTATGGCTTACAGGCAACTCCCAGACTCACCACAGTCCACCATCTCGGCCAGAAAGGAGCCCACTCAGCCTCACCATTGCTGCTTTTCCTTCCCCCCAAAACCCCGCTGCTCCTGGGCTGCAAGTAGCCATCCCTGGGATGCCAACAGGCAGCCACAGGGGTCTGTCTCCCAGCAGCCAACCGCACCTCCATGGGTTCAGCCCTCAGAAGGGCAGGTGGGGGTTTCCTGGATCCCAGTTGCTCACAGCCAGCCCAGCCTCCACCTCTAAAACCATCAGTCATGCCCCCAGGTTGGCCGTAAAGGAGCCGCCATTCTCCACTTGGACTCAGCTTTGCTTGTTTTCCTTTCACCCAGAACCTCCCTTCTTCTCCTGGGCTGCAAGTAGCCACTCCTGGGAAGCCAAGAGGCAGGCACAGGATTCTACCTCACAGCAGCCAACCACACCTCCCCAGGCTTTGCAGAATGAAGGGTGGTGCTCTACTAACCCCACTTAGCCGCACAGCTTCTTCCCTGCCTTCCTCAGCTCAACTTTCCTCTATTGCCCCATTCCTGCCTCACTTCCTCCTTTGGCCAGTCACGCAAAGGAGCCCAGCAGGAAGTGAGAGCCTCTATAGGCCAACCTCCAAGATCAGAGGTGGCCAAGCCACAAGCCTCAAATTGGCGACTGGCCTAACTACTCTAGGTTCTCCAGCCTGACACCAAGGTGCTTTCTCCACTGCTGTCAGCATCCTCTGTCAGGCAGGGGTTGGAGTTATCCCAGGGACAGGCCAATAGGAGGAGTACCCTTTCTGAATAACAAGGGGATCTGGGAAAAGGAAGCCAGCATATTTCTGCCTGGTTTTGAAACAGGGACCTTTTGCGTGTTAGGCAAATGTGATAACCACTACACTACAGAAACGCCTCCTACTGGGTTGTTGCTCACTCTGGCACAGACTGATGGACAAATCTAGAGAATGTGGTGGTAGCCCCTCGATAGGTCAGCTGGCAGGGCAGAGGACTGGAGCCAGCACTCAGGAAGTCGTCCTTACCTCTCCCTCTCCAGCTTCAGGGAGAGCTTCTTTTTCTTCTCCTTGCTGACAAAGAGCAAGAGAAGAATGAAAGGTCAGGTGGGCCAACTCGGTGCAGAAGCCCATGCTGTCTTTTCCTGCTGCATAGCCTGAAATGAGGGACTCGTGGCAGATAAAGGAACTGCTGCACTCTCAGAAAACATCCCGCCCATGCATAAAGGAGGATAGAAGAGCCTGTTAGTCTAGCACGCTCCCAACTGAACTGTTTCAGCAGCTGATAGGTTTCTTTTTGGCCTGTTACTTTTCTGTCCGGGATGTTGTTGTCAGCTGTGGCACAGAAAAAGGACGTCATTGCGAGCTGCCCATGAAGATAAGATTAACTTTTGCCTTCCTTGCTCGGCTTTACTTGCTTCCTCACCCTATTCCTGCCTTAGTTCCTGTGTTACCTGAAGGCAACGGGGGCCCAGCAGTACAAAGAGGAAGTTAGACAGTTAGACCCTGGTGGCAAAAGTTCTACCACCGTTTGCCACCCCACTCTCTTCTCCCAGCTTCATATATTGACCGCCAGGGACTTGGTGCCCAGCAGCGCAACGGAAGGCAGTGGACAGAGCCACTCTCGCCTTGATGCTCTGGCTCATTAAACCGTATCTTCAGTCGCTGATGGCCAATAAGAGACCAACAGCGCTTGCTATTTTAGCACTTGAAAATGCCATTGGTCAATCACTGGATCTCTTTAATGCTGTTACATAACAAATGAAAATAGAATCTCAGTGTGACATTCTGTACCTTTGGGGGAGTGTGCTGTAACCCCCATACTCCTCATTTTCATATAATCGTGATCTTATATACAGAGCATGCCTTGTAAGGTATCAGGGGAAAGGATATGATCTGCTGAAAGTCATTTCTCTACCCATAGATGTTTACCATTCATGCATATGAAGTTATGAGAATTGTGCAGTGTGGTTATCACTATTCTGTAAGGTGGGGGAGTCAGCCAAATATTAGCTCCCCAGTGACAACAGCAAGGAAAGTAACCAACACCCGGACAGGGTGTCAAACAACCCATCAACAGTCATTGTTCAGCAAGGGAGCTACAGTGCAATCACTTACCTGCAGGAGGACACCCCAGGGGAATTGCTCAGACTTGCTTGGAGAGACGCAGTGATGCTCACCTGACTCTGAAGGGGGAGCAAAGCCAAGAGGGAAGAAAGGACATGATAAAAGCAGCGACATTTGCCATGCTTTGTCTCTCTCGTCCACCTACATCTACAGACACCCCCACACCAAGCAACTGAAGCGCTGACGAAAGGGGAGAGCCTGGCTGAAAAGCCACCAGCTGGCCTGTGGTGAGAAGCATCTAAGTTTGTAAGGGCATTGAAAGGGTTAAGATCAGCTTAGAGTGCATTTTGCTTTTATTTCACAAAAACAACGGTCCGGTGACACCTTAAGAACTAACAGATTTATTTGGACACAAGCATTCGTGGGTAAAAAGCCCTCTTCTTCAGATGCATGGAGTGAAAATTGCAGATAGAGGCATAAATATATATTGGAACATGATGTAAAGGGAGTTACCATACAAGGGGAGAACCAGTGTTGAAGGCTAATTCAGTCAGGGTGGATTTGGCTCTCTCCAAGTAATTGACAGGGAGGTGTCAATACCAAGAGAGGGAAAATTGCTTTTGTAGTGAGCCAGTCATCCCCGTCCCTCTTCAAGCTCAAATTAATGGTTTTAAGCTTGCAGATCAGTTGTAACTCTGCAATTTCTCTTGGAAGTATGTTTTTGAAGTTTTTTGAATGGCTTCTTTTAAATGGCTACTTTGAATGGCTACGTTTAATTGTGTTATTGAATATGAACATGTAAAGGTGTTATGGAAGTCCCATGTGGTCTAGTGGTTAGGATTCTTGGTTTTCACCCAGACAGCCTGGATTCAATTCCCTACACAGGAACAATGCAGAGCTTCTCCTTGGAGGGGAGACAGGAAACAAAAAGAATGGGAAGGGATCCTGTCAGCAGCAGAGCTGGATAGAGTTGGGAGCAGTACTGGATTTGACATGGTGCCATAGTGCTAGGCCCAAGCTCTGAAGGGACCTGAAACAGTAACTTCCTCCCCTCTGCAGAAAGGGAGCCTCAGAGCAGCCTGGATTCAGTAGGGGAGCTGAGACCCCATAGGGCCCTGGGAGCTGTAGTTCCTTGACCAGCTCCCTGCCTTGGAGCAGAGAAGGAACATTTCCCAGCATTCCCTTGGCTGCTATCAACAGGAAAAGGAGGGGGGAAGCTGTGAGACTCCATGCGCTGCAGCTTGCTGTGGCTGGGGGGCTGGCTGCTAGAAGGGGGTGCCAGCTGTGAATAGGGAAGAGGTGTGACCAAGGAGTAGAAGGCTTTGGCCCAGGTAGCACCCTCAGAAGACTTCCCCAGACAGGCTTAGGGATGCTGGTGTGACCTCGCCTGGCAACCCCCAAAGATGGAACTGGGTGGACTAACTGGACAGGGCCCCTCTCTATCTGAAGCTGGGCAAGGGAGGTATGTGGATCCCACCAGAAGGTAAAATGGTAAGTAAGGAAGGGGAGGCTCTACTGGACCTGGACAGCTTCAGATACAGGACAGGAGGATTTCCACTTCTGAGCCATGAAAATAGAAATTGACTTTTCCTTTCCAGATGTATCTAATATTCATAAAGGGAATCTAGCCCCTGCCTTCCAGATCTGAACACCTCAAAATCAGGAGTGCTCAAGCTCAATTTGGGCAGCTGTTACTTCATTTCTCCCAAATCAAATATGCTGATCCACTGTCATGTACTGTAGAAAAAGTAGGAGAAAATTGAGCAACAAACGTTGGGGTCTTCACAGTGCTAACGAGGGCTGGAATTGCTATTTTCAACAGCCATTACACTTTTTTTTTTAGTTTTGTTTGTTTAAAAGGAAGACAGTGATATTGCACTGGCAAAGTAACCATAGAAACAAAGAATGGAACAAAAGAATAATAAAGGCACCTCAACTTTCCTCATTTATGTAGGACAGTCTTATTAGATGGATCCAGACATCTTCCAATCACAGAAGCTGATAATTGTTCCACTTTACTGCAGTTTTGTAACCATGCAGGAACCTAGAGGAGGAAAGTGCCTAACTCCAGAGTCTGCAGCTGCCTAGGGCCAGTGCTGAGGATTTAGAGTCCCTAGTGCTGCCCTTGCAAGGTTCAAGCATGCTCAGCCTTGGCATTGCCTCCGCTCCTGCGGCTAGTAGCTGCAGCTGTCTAAGGCTGGCCTCTGGCAGTTGCCCCATGGCTGTAGCTAGAGAAACTACAAGTGGCTCTATGACTCCTGGGGCCATTAAGCTAGAGCACCTAAAGACACTGGAGTTAACCTCAAGGAACAGAGGTCACCAGTAGGAAAGGAATGTCGGGGGAGCAGGGAAGGCGGGAGCAGGTCAGGCTTGCAGAGGGAGCTTCCAGCTGGTTGGGAGCATGTCCAAAGTAGAAAGGAAACAAGTATGGGGAGAGGTGGTGGTGACCAGGTAGCAGACTAGCATGTAGATGGGAGCAGAGGGAGAGACGCTGGTGTCTTCAGATTCCCAAGGGCTAAGTCCTCACTGTGGGGAAATGGTGTTTGCAGGTGGCTTCCTCACATGGCAGGATGGGGGCTGAGGGAGGGATCTGTCAGAACTGATCCGGTGACTGTTGGCTTTAGGACTTTGAGCTGAGACTAGGACCACATGCAGTGACTGGTGACATGGGGGGGGTACTGGAGACATGGCTAGAGAAGGTCTGAATGAGGAAAGAGATAAATCTGTGGGGAGTTTCCTTGGTCACTATGAAAGTTCTGCTCACTGTGGACACTGGTAAACCCACATGGGTGTACAGCTCAATAAGAAAACCCGCGGGCTGAGGGAGCTGTGTATGGCAATGCATATAGTCATGGAGAGGTGTGTGATCAAAATGAAAAATGTCTCTGAAGTTCAGTACCGGCTATACGAAGGCACCAATGGCACTGTCCCACCAGGCCCACACTCGGAGCCCACAGTGACTACACTGGGGCCCACAAATATGTTTGGTGCCAGGGCCAACAAAAGGTTAATCCAGCCCTGACTGCCTGAGCACTATTTCAGCCTCACATTTTTGGGTGGAACTCCCACAGTGAGAGCTGCAGAGCACTCCCCCGCAACACACACGCACACACTCGTCCTGGTGTTGGGAGGGGAACAGGAGAAAGGACAAAAGAAGAGATGAAGAGAAAGGAGGGAGGGACAGGTGGATGGAGGAAAAGGTGAAACACAAAGGACAAACCCTAATGTCCCCATGATTCTAAGGGACAAAATCCCAGGTGCGGAATAAAATTCTGCCTCCTTAAGCTCATGTTTTCCATGCCTAGAATTCAACTCTCACCAAATGGATCAGACTGAACAGGTTTCACACCTCCAGGAGGATCTTACCTTCTAAACAGGGACGGCTGTTTTCTAGTAAAATCACTGCAAGGGAACGAGAAAACTGGAAAGAGGTTTCTCCTGGCGCTCACGTCCGTGAACCCGAATACTCTCTCAGTCCTCAGACAGAGACCTGGAGAAGGAGACTTGCTGAAGCAAAGCCACAGGGGTCTCTGAGGTTTCCCTAGCCCCTGGCCCCTGACTGATGTCAGGATCTCTCTGTGAGGTCACCACCTGCTCACCAATAGTCTTTGACCAATAGTGTGAGGTCCTGCAAAGGCCTTTGTGATGTCACTGCCACACCCCGCCCTTGTTGTGCCAATGTCCTGCCCCTGGCCAGGCACTTTGGAGCTTTGAGCTACTCCCTGTGGATCACCTCACTCAAGGAGCTTTTCTATAGAGCATCCTCAGATGTCTAAGCACACGAGTGTCATGGCAATGAACTGACACACATGGCACCAAGAGGAGATCATTAGTAGACTAACCTATAGGAGAAGGACACCCCAGCATTAGTAGGGGAGAAATCCCTACTGAACATGCATTACACCTAGCAACCCCTGCGTGGGGTCGGGCGGGGGCTGCGGAGGGGGGAGACCTGGGAAAGGGATGGATGGAAAATGTCTGTGCAGCCGGGACATGGCCGGGGGGCGAGGGGAGAAGAGCAGGTGACCCCTGAGGATCGGGGAGAAAAAGGGAGGGCTGAGATCCCCTCGGAATTACCACTGCCCCCTCCGTGGAGACCCCCCTCCTCTCCTGTCCTGCCCCCTTTCTCCCTAGAGAGCAACAAGCAACATCCAGGCTGACACCCCCTTCCCTCAAACCCCTGAGAAGTTCCCTGTTCCCCTCCCCCCATTGTGCCCAATTTCCTCTCCTCTTTGCCAATGGCCAGTTCAGATCTCAGGTTTGGGGTGTTTCCCCCCATTTTCACCTGCAGTGATTTCTCCTTGTGTAGTTGGGAAATGGTTCCCCCGAGTGATTTCTGATCTGGGCAGAGGCTGTGGGGGGGGCCTGAGACAGGGACACCTCTGGGCTGGGCTGGGGGGGGCCACTCTCTGCTGGCAACAGGGCGTGGGAAGGGCCAGGAAGGGGAGGGGGGAGCAAGTGTCCCCCATAGAGAGGGTCCAGCCCCAGGCTGCTATCAGTAGCACATTCCTATCCTGGCCAAGGGGGCGGATTTCTCCAGCTGGGACCTGCCCCCTAGGCAGCCCCAGGCTCTGACCGCACCAGCCCCGCCTGGAGCCCCCAGTGAGTGAGAGACCCCGGAGGGGGAGGGGGAGGGAGCACTGGGCCCTGACAGGAAAGTGACTCTCTCCCCTCAGATCTTGGTGTTTTCCTCTCATGTTATCAAATATGCAGTTTGTGACACAATTTCTTTGCAAATCTCAAAGATTCAAATAAAATAACCTAAACATTTGCCCCACCTCTCTAGTTGTCTATTTCTAATTGAATATGCCCTGAGATTTTCCTGTCTCTAATTATAAAATAATAAGAAAATCTCAGATTTACACCTTTTCTCAGATTATTGAACACAAAATGTTTGCAAATGTTGCCCATTTCCTCTTTATTCATTTATCAAGTATTCATGTGAAACACTCAGATTTTACCTCCGATCAACAACTGATATAAAATCCCTCTGATTTTCCACTTTCCTCTCTATAATTTGCAAAATGGATCCAAAATCTCTGATTTCCACACTTTGTCTTTCATTTCTGAACACTGATCTGAAAGCTCAGGTTTTCCCTCTGTGTCATTATCAAATGTCAATTAACAATCCTCTCACGTTTTGTGCTGTTCCTTATGTTGCTAAATCCCAAAAACTTCTTCCTTTGGGGGAACCTGTTGCCCTGAGTCGCTCTCCATTCTGGATGTTGCAGGGGATTAAATTTCCCAGTGATTGTCTTTCCCCTCTCCTTTGAGGATCATTTGTTCCCTCTTTTAGCTCTGTTAGATATTTGCCAAAGAAAGAGACCAGCCTGATATTTAATACACATCAAAGCCAGAGGCCTCCCCCTGTTTGGGGATCAGTGGTTCGCAGCTAGTAGTGGGAGAGTTGGCTGGCCCCTTTTCTTTTCTCCAGCTGGCACAGGATGAGGGGGTCACTCTGAGTGCAGCATGTCTTGAGAAGTATCCCAAACCACAAGACAAATGGTCTCTGTGAAGGGTTGCTTCCCACAGTGCTAAGATGTAGCCACCTCTGGCAGGATCCATGGTGGCTACTATTTGCTAGTGACAGGCCACGGAAATTTCTTACCTATTTTGCCCCTCCATGCCAGGCCTGCACAACATGCGGTCCACGGGCAACGTGCGGCCCGTGAAGTCTCACTCTGCGTCCCATAGCCGGGAATCAAAGGGCTCTGGGCTGCCCGTAGCCGCGGGGAATCCAAACCACTTTAAAGTTCAGCCGCGGCCGGGATTCAAAAGGTTCTGAGCTGCCCGCAGCCGCAGGGAGCCCAGAGCTCTTTAAATCTCAGCCGCGGCCAGGATTTATAGGGCTCTGGGCAGGCGGGCGGGGAGCTCAGAGCTCTTTAAATCCCAGCCACCAGGGCCGGCTTTAGGCCAATTTAACCAATTCCCTTGAATCGGCCTCGCTCCTAAGAGGCCCCTGCACCCAAGCCCCAGTACCAGCAAAAGCCAGTGCGCTGTACCAGGGTGGCCCAGTTTCCCCAGGGGGCAATTTAAAAGGCCTGGGACTCCCAGCAGGGGCTGGAACCCCAGGCCCTTTAAATTGCCACTAGAGCCCTGCTGCTGGAGCCCTGGGATATGGCTGCGGGGCTCTGGGGGCTATTTAAAAAGTCCAGGACTCCCATTGCTTCTACCTCCCCGGACCTTTAAATAGCCACTGGAGCCCCGCCGCTTCCCCAGAGTTCCCGCTGCTATTTACAGAGCTGGGGCAGTGGAAGCAGGGGCGCCCCGGGCCCTTGAAATAGCCCCCAAGCCCCAGGCTTCTGCTGCTACTCTAGTGGGAGAGGGGGGAGGAGGAGGAGGAAAAGGAGGCACTCACCATAGAGGATGGGCTGTACCCCCTGTACCTGCACCCCCTGCCCTGCCTGCAGCCAGCCCGTCCCCAGCCAGCCCCTGCTGCACCCCCTGCCCGCACCAGCCCCGCACCTCCTGCCCTGCTTGCACCAGTTCCTGCCTGCAGCCTGCCCATCTCCAGCCAGCCCCACACCCCCTGCCTTGCCTTCAGCCCTGCACCAACCCCTGTCTCCAGCCAGCCCTGCAACCCCTTCCCTGTCTCCAGCCAGCCCCTGCCACACTGCCTGCCCTGCCCGCACCAGCCCTGCACCCCCTGCCCTGTCTCCAGCCAACCCCTGCCATACTGCCTGCCCTGCCCGCACCAGCCCTGCACCCCCTGCCCTGTCTCCAGCCAACCCCGTACCCCCTGCCTTGCCTTCAGCCCTGCACCAACCCGTCTCCAGCCAACCCCTGCCGCACCCCGCTGCCTGAAGCCAGCCAGTCCCGCACTCCTTTGTCTCCAGCCCTGCCAACCCATGTCGCACCCTCTCTGTGGTCCTGCCTGAAGCCAGCCAGCCCACCCCACACCTCTTGTCTCCAGCCTGCCCCACACCCCTTGCCCAGCCTGCAGCCAGACCCTAACTCTCGCATCCTCCCCCTCCCCCACCTCCAGCCAGCCCCGTGTTCACTGGTGCCCTGCAGTTCCGAGGGAAGTAACCCTGCACACCTGCTTCAATGAGATGGGCAGGGAGCAGCTGGGACCCACACATGTGCACCCTAGCACACCCTAAGGGAGTGGCAGAGCTCATTTCTAGTTCAGACCCATCTTTTTAAAAAAGAACTTTTAGGTAGGGTTAACATACATCTGTACTTTCCCGGACATGTCAGGCTTTTTGCTTCTTAAATTGCCATCTGGGAGGAAAATACGGACGTATGGTAACCCTACTGGTACAAAAAATACATACTGTGGCAGAACTTTATATAGGGAACCGGTTGTTAAGAACTGAAAGGCTTTTTTTCTCCAATCATCCCTGCGGGGCCCCGCCAAAAATGTTCAAATTGGGCCCCGCACTTCCTAAAGCCGGCCTGCCAGCCACGGCCGGGATTCAAAGGGCTCTGGGCTGCTCGCAGAGATTCCTGGCCGCAGCTGAGGTTTAAAGGTGTCAGGGCTCCCCACCGCCACGGGCAGCCCAGAGCCCTTTGAATCCCGGCAGCAGCTGAGATTTAAAGGGCTCAGGGATCCCTGTGGCTGCAGGCAGCACAGAGCCCTTTGAATCCTGGCGGCAGCTCCAGGGGATGGAGTGAGGCTGGGATTTCAAGGGCTCAGGCTCCCCTCAGCAGCAGGAGCTCTGGGACCTTTAAATCCCTGCCCCAGCCCTGAAAAGCTCCGGGTTCCCCCAGTCGTCAGAGCCCCAGGCCCTTTAATTTGACCCTGAGGGCTCCCAGCCACCTCTTTGGCTGGGAGTCCCTGGTTGATTTAACATCAAGTAACACCTCCCCACCACCAACCTTCCTTTTTGACCCACAGCTGTTTTGGTGAGGCGGCGCTGGGGAAGGAGGGTTTGTTTCTGCAGGGCTGGGTGAGGTGTTTCCGCCAGGCTGGGAGGTCCTGAATGGGGGGTGTTTCCGCAGGACCGGGGGGGCTCGGTCCTCAGCTGTTTTCTTTGGAGTATTGTGGCCCTCGCTGTTTTACTCAAAGTACTGTACAGGAACTTTTCAGGGGGATTAAGGCAAAATGCCACATTTATTAGTAATACAGGTATCAATTAATACTCTATGATATGCACATGAGATATATATCACAGTCATGCATTCACGCACACACACAGACATAAACACACTCCGTCTTGCTGTTGTTACCAACTAGTTGCTCCCCTTAACTGCACTGGCCAGGTGAGTTAGATGGGGGAGGGGTGGAGCCGGGCTTCTACCGATCCAAATCGATGGTCCGATGGTGACAAGACGAGATCCGGGGTCCTTCTGCAAGACACCTCGCATTTATAGCAGCTTCCCTCTTATGCAAATCTAGACCAGATTCAAAATCTGGGTCTGCGTCCGTTGGTCTTTGTGCTGCTTTTCTCTGGGTGTTGTCCCAATGCTGCTCAATGAGGGTGTTTTCTAAAGAAGGTGCTTGCTTCTAATCCCTGAGGCCATCAATATGTCTGCTCTTCTTTACTGGGCCCACTTGACAAGTTGTATTGTCCTTTGCTCTGGCTCCCATTCCCTCTTCAACTGTTGTAGCTGTCTGGAGGTGGGTGTCTTCCAAGCCTCACTCATTCACACCTCATTCAGTCAATAGACCAATTGATTACAGAGTGCGGGGGAAGATCTTATTCTGCTTCTAGCAAAAAGGCACATGTTTTCTTTTACTTTAACTATACTATCCTTAGGGGTTATAACATTTGATACAAAGTTTTCTACCAATTTTCTATATAGGGATCTAATACAAAGTTGTATGAAAATAGAGAGGCACAATGCCAAGTCATATGAATTACAAAATAACATCATGCCGGATGCAATGTCATAAAGATAAAGATACTTAATACAAAATAACACAATGCAACGTTATAAAGATTTATAGAGATAGTTAATACAGAGATTTCTCTACATCACCACTTTACGAGTTGTGCAGGCCTGCTGACGGCATTCGCGGGGCTTCTTGCTCGTGTGGATTCTCTGATGCTGAATAAGGTGAGAGCTGCGATTGAAGGTTTTCCCGCACTCACTGCATTCATAGGATCTCTTCCCCGTGTGGATGCTCTGATGCCCAATAAGGTGCGAGCTGCGACTGAAAGTTTTCCCGCACTCATTGCCTTCACAGGGCCTCTCCCCTGTGTGGATTCTCTGATGTTGAGAAAGGCCTGATCTGTAAGTGAAGTTTTTCCCACACTCAGCACATGTATTTTTTTTGCTTTTCCCTGCAGATTTCCTGCTGTATTCTGGTTTCCTTAATGCCCTTCTGAGTTCCCTGACAGGAAATAAATTTATCCATTTTCTCCCCTGGCTGGTTTCCCTGCTCTTTTTCTGGTCTGTGCTGAACCTCACACATCATTGCATCACCTGCTGTGATAGAGACAGAAACCTCAAACAGGGATGGAAAGGGGAAGGCCAAACCAAAACAAGTGCTGGAGAGAGGACAAATAAAAATCAGGAACTCACCTCCCCCCAACAGGAGAGAGGAGGGGATCAATTCAGCCTTCACATCCCATCCAACTTCACAGGGGGAAGGGAGAAAGCTACTGCCCGGTGTCTGCTAGCATCTATAGGAAGCCTTGAGCTATATTTACCCTGCGGATGCGACCCCTGCTATGGACAATAATGAACTGAAAGATTTCCCAAGAGCTTTGTAGGGCATCCTAGATGTTTCCTTCAGGCACTTACAGATTCTGAGTTGGTTTAATGTTTCCTCATCTGTGTGGGGAGATCTCAGGATCTCTCTTTCCTCTGAACCCTGGAGCTCTGGGACCCATGGCTCTTCCCCTTGTTCCAGCTGGGAGATCATATCACGTTGGAAAACCAGAAACTCCGCTCAGATGAAAGAAAACAAAGGAGTTCAGTTGATTTCATACAACTTGATCATCAAAAACATTCTGTTAATTTATCTTCAGTGCTTAGTGTGACCTAGTGTGCCTGGGGAAGTCCTCACTGAAAATGCCAAGGTCAGAGCAGGCTGAAAAAGGGAGAGCAGATGCTCCCCATTCTGGTGGTTAACACTGAAGTTAAACTCACTGACCAGTCACAAACTGTGCTTCTGATCCCACACACTGGTTAACGAGACTCTGAATAAAGAAATCACACGGCCCCCTTTATTGCATGACAGTTCTCTGACTCCTAATCAGCAACTAGGTCCCGTACAGTGAGAGGTTATTTAAAAACTCTGCTCACTGTGATACAGCATGGCCAGAGGGCAGCAGGAGAGTGATCTTAATTGGATCCAGGAAGTGGGTGGGTAGAAGGTTAGCCACATTACCCAGGTTTGGATCTCATCCAAAATACCATGCTGCCAGCCAATCCTTTAGCAGTTAAACTAAATGTTTAGAAGAAAGAACAAATGAAAGAATGAAGTTAAATTCCATCCTTCCAGACAATTCTTTAGCATCTAAACTAAAGGTTTAAAAGAAAGAAAGACAGAAAGAATTTAAATGGAAAAGCAGTCAGATACATTCCAAAATGGATATATCAGGTTCTTAGCAGTATTGGTGAGTTGCTGGCTTGAAAGTCTGTCTGGAACGCATCCACAGCTTGGATGGGTCATTCAGTCCTTTGTTCCAGGGTTCAGTTTGTAGAGAAGTTGCTCCAGAGGTAGGAAGGGGGATTGAAGACAAGATGGAGATGATGCAGCTGCGCTTTATATTCCTTTTGCCATGTGGCTTGTACTTCCTGTGTCCCAAACACAAGCTTCACAGCACATGGCATGGAAAAGCTTTGGAGGTTTCATTACACAGGCAAACCCCGGCATGTCTTGCTGACTCAATAGGTGTATCCCCTTGGTCCATAGGTTCATTGTACAGCTGATGACCCTCAATGGGCCATCAAACATGCTAGGCAATGTTGATGCCAATATGTCTGGGGGTGTCACCCAGAAAAACTGCACAAGTCTGGAAATACAGATATACCTTACATATCTGTAACTCACAATACAAAGGTGATAGAAACATAGAAACAAAATTATCACACTTGGAAAATCATAACATTTTCACTGACACTTTACATGGCATACCTAGCATGATTCATTGCAATTTTATCAGATTATATTATTTTATTATTAATACCAAAGTGTCTCACAATTTCATGCAGTCTCACACTTGCTAAACTAGTGAATTCCCAGGACCAGTTCCCCAGGTCCTTGAAGATGCCAAACACTGTGCTTATGAGGGATTGAAATACCCACATATCTGCTGGGAACACACACACAAACACTGTGTCAATCTGTACCCCTGTGTTCACTCTTCTAGAAAATTATGACTGAATATTATCCTCCTGTTAAAATGTGTAGTAACACTGTATGTAAAATTGTGAGATTTTACAGTATGATATTACTGAAAAAGTTACAGTTCTGGGGAACACCCACAGACCAGTTCCTCAGAGACAGCAAGGCAAACAGCTGGTCAAACAGCCATTCTCCCACAGGGGGAAGGTGTGAAGACATTAAGGGCTGGTCTACACTATGGGGAGAAATCGATCTTAGATACGCAAATTCAGCTACGTGAATAATGTAACTGAAGTCGAATATCTAAGATCGGATTACTCACCCATCCTCACAGCGCGGGATCGATGTCTGCGGCTCCCCCTGTCAAATCAGCAACTCCGTTAGGGTTGGCGTTGTTCCGGAATCGATATAAGCGCGCTCGGGGATCGATATATGGCGTCTAGATGAGACGCCTTATATCGATCCCCGAGCAATCGATTTTAACCCGCCGATACGGTGAGTAGTCTAGATGTAGCCTTACATTCCATCACAGGGACCTATTGAGGCTGCTGTGGAAAACGACCACAGGATTAATATTTGAATCAGCTCAGCCTGAGGCTCTTTTCTTGGTTACAAGCACACAGGGGGCGACAGTTTTGGAATACTGTTCCCGAGCTAAAAATCACACAAGCCTTTTACAGCTTAAAACCACAAACAATGACACATACGTTGCACGTTAATTTCCTTATTTGGAATATATTGCAAAATATGATGCAGGTCAAAAGCAAGCTGAACAATCAGTTTTCCATATTTGGCCTTTCCTGTTATTTTTATTACACCTGGTGATATGGGAGCAAGACTCTCCATGTCTCAAGAAATGTCACTACCAACCTAGGCCATATTCACATGCTGGGGTGCAATCCAGATCAGCGAGGAGTTGTGTCATCTGTAATCCTGGGTGAGATTCAGTGTTCTGCTGCTGGAGCTCCCCTGTCTGGATACTCCCAGCCAGTGTTCAAGGACGCACTGAGTGTCTGTATGATAAGTAACCCTGGACTGGCAGCTCTGACTCCAGCCGCCTGCTTGTTACACCCCAAGCACATTCTGGTTTGGGTAGAGAAGGCTCAGGGTTTGAGAGAAGGCTGGGGGTAGGAAGCTTCTGTTCATTATGCTGGACCTAACCCCAGTTTTACTTGAGTAAAGAGGAGATATTTGACATTGTGTGATGCTGCTCCTGTGCTCTGTTCCCAAAGTGTTCTGCAGCAGAGGAGGGTCTCTGGTAGTATGTATGTTACTGGCCTATTGGGGTGATGCTGAAACAGGACAGGGTACAGATGGCATTGTGGGGGGTGGCATGAACCTTCACTCTTCATTTCCCCTTCCAAGAACAGAAGGGACAGGAATCCTTATCCAGCAAGACCATCGTCTCATAGTTCCCCTGCATGACATCTCTGTAGAGGGCTCTCTGAGTGGGGTCCAGCAGAGTCCCCTCTTCCCTGGAGAAATACACAGACACCTCCTCGAAGGTCACCGGCCCCTGAAAGAGCAGGAGTCCAATACTCAGTACCTGCTGACCCACTCACAACCCCACTATTCACGGAACAGCAGCACCAGGGAAATGGAAGCTCCGGGAGGCACATGTTAACAGAGTCCCACCCCACCTTGCTTACAGCAGCCAGGAGGCATCAGAGGGTAGAAAGAGAGAACCTTTGTGTCTCCCATCTGACAGACAGAAGCAGGGTCTTCACATTTATCACATAGCTACTAGCCAGAGCTTAATATAGGAGATGGGGCTGTCTCTGGACCCTGATAGTGGCTCCCTGGTAGGAATCCAAGCACTCTCCAAATAAAATATATGGAAGAAAGGGGAAGTCAATCATAAAGAATAGAAGTTAGAAGGTCAGAATTGTAGTGCCCATTAACAAAGGTTTGGAGAAAATAGAGCCTATCAAACTAATGGGATATCCTTATTGGATGAGATCAAAAGTTTGGTTGCAGCTAATAGTATTGATGTAATATACCTAAACTTCCGTAAGGGACATGACTTGATTAGCACAATATTTTTACTAAAAAAAACTAGAATGATACAAAATAAACACGGCATACATTAAATAGATTAAAAACTCTGATAGTAAATGGGGAACCATGAGCGAGTGGATTTCTTTCTAGCAGGTTCCTGCAGGGATTGGTTCTTGGCCCTGTGCTATTTAACATTCTTATCCATGACTTAGAAGAGAGTACAAAATCATCACTGATAAAGTTTACAGTTGCCACAAAGATTGGGGTTGATGGTAATTAATGAAATGTCAGTAGATTCAGGCTCCATCACTGAGAGTCTGGGAAGTTGTCCCAGCCCTGGCTGGAGGGTTATTTCCTGTTCCACAAAGAGGGGAAGTTCCATTCCCAACTCCTGTGCCTTGAAATTAGGACCTATCTGACACTACAACCCCATAATCATCATAGTGGTATGATTATAATATGATTAGGACATAATTATGATCTATTTTCTAGAAGATGCATCATGTGTGGTGTCACTGGAAAAGTTCTGATTTGCTGAATATGATTATCCTATTTGTGTGCACATATCATGTTCGTATCTGAAGTTATGGATATTGACTCTGGATCTGTATTTCAAATGTGCCTACTCTGGGTAACACCCACAATGAGCCTTTCAGGTACAACAATGAAGAAGCCAGACAGTGCTGATGGCTCAACAAAGACAATGGACTGTGGAAGAGCTTAGCCTTCCTGGGAATGTTTCAGCCAGCCTATGAGTCATGGCTACTATGACTCAGCAGGGCCTGTGACCAGACCACATGACACTAAACTCCATTTTAGTACCTGTATTTTTCCACAAACTGGACTAGGAACTGAGTTTGGAACAAAAGGTTCCCACCATATGGAAAAGCTACATAAGGTGGGGTGTGACATCATCTCTTGGCCTCATTCTCCACACAAGAGAACTTCTGGAAACACCTGAGAAACAAAAATGGATGTGGGGGAAGTGCTGCTCCCAGGATCAAGAGATTTCTAGCTTGTGTATGGAAACTTGGGGGACTGCTTGTACCATCAGTCAGGGTGAGAAATTGCTAATTCAAATTCTATCCATCTAGTATGTTAGGCTTAGTCTGAGTTTTGGTTATTTGCTAAATAATCTGCTTTGATCTGTTTGTTATCACTTATAATCACTTAATCTATCTTTCTGCAGTTAATAAACTTGTTTGATGCTTCATCTTAACCAGCGTATTTTGAGTGAAGTGTCTGGGGAAAATCTCAGCTTGTTGTGCACATCTGTCCCATATCGAGGGGAAGGGGAACTACATTAATGAGCTTGCATTATAGAGATCCCTGTGCACTATAAGATGGTATCATTCTGGATTTATACTACAGCAAGTGTGCAAGGTTGGGGAGTGGGAAATTGGCTCTTGTCTTCTATCTGTCCTTGAGTGGCTTAGGTAACGCACTCAGGTAGCTTAGTTGGCTGCATGGCGCCACCTGCTGTTGTGTTGGGTGATAACAGGCCCTGGAGAGGATGGCGAAATCTCCAGCAAAGCAGTGTGAGAAGGGCCAGCCCAGCGTGAGGGTTAGAGGACACAGCAGTTCCCAGAAGCTCCACAAACTGCCTCCTGGGGGTGACAACCCATCACGCCCTACACTACGCACGTCTCAGCAGGTTTGTCACATGCTGTCCCCTCCCTTTCTCCACCCGAGATATTTCCTGCTTACCACCACCTCTAGCAATTCCCACCCTCTTATGCATTTACTGCTCCTCAACCTCCAAGCAGAGCCCGCCAACCTGATAATCTCTTACCTGAGCCAGCTCAATTGCAGCCATTTCCTTGCCCCTGGGAGGACGAGATGATCTGCAGCGAAACATGGATGTTATTCTCTGGCCTGCCGGGGTGAAAAAGGCAAGGTGTGAGAATTCAGACTAGGCTTTTGTCCATTCCACAAGCCGATTCCCCCCAGCTTTTCCCCTGCTAATGCACATTCTAGGTTCTAGCACACTGTGAAGCACAGAGTGACCTTATCCAGTACAGGCCTAGCCCCCTCCCACCAGGGTGTAACCCTCTGACACATGGGGAAACCCTCCCAGTAACAGTCTCTCTCTTACACGTATCAAGTTTGCGGACAACACCAAGCTGGGAGGGGTTCTAAGTGCTTTGGAGGATTGGATTAAAATTCAAAATGATTTGGACAAACGGGAGAAATGATCTGAAGTAAATAGGATCAAATTCAGTAGAGACAAGTGCAAAGTACTCCACGTTGGAAGGAACAATCGGAGGCCAGAAAAGAGCAGAAACAAAGGAGTCACTTTGGGGGATTCTCCCTGTCATTGTCCCCAAGGCAGCTGTCTCAGGTTTACAAAGGTGTTTCATGTTCCAGCCTTTATACAGTCTCTCCTGGGAGTGCCCCTTTCATGGACTGGGCCTAGTTTTAGTTTTTGGTAGTTAACAATCTTGGTTTATTGTTCATCTAACCAGTATGTGTGGATTGAAGTGTGTTGGAAACTCTGTTTGGGATAACAAGCTGGTGCATGTCATTTTCCGCTGATGAAATGACAGACTTCATATGAGCTTGGGTCGTTCAGTAGCGTGCTGGACAGTGCAAGATGCACATTTCTGGGGGGAAAGTTGGGCACTCGGGAATTTGCTGGTTTTCTCCTGAGGTGTAATTCATGAGTGGCTGTCTAGCAGCACTCAATACTGTGTAGCTTGGAGTGAGTTACATGCTGGAGACTGTGTGTTAATTGGCCAAGAGGGGCTGTTCTCGCGGGAAAACAGTGGAAAAAGCACCCCATGCTGGAGGACTGAGGGGACAGCTATTTAACAGTCCAGATTGTACTCTGGGTTACATCACAGACACTCATTATGACAGAGCCTCTTACAACACAGAGAAAGTAAATCCATTTCCCAGAAATCGAAGACTCCAGACAGAGGGCAAGTGTCCCTGGCACTGCTTCTTGCTGACAGAGAGCTTCAGAGACAGTGCGAGAATCCTGGGGAAGCTGGGAACAGGAAGCATGGGCTGGCGGGGTTCGGTGGAGAAAGGGAACAGGAAGGGCAGGGATATTACTAAATCCAGGATCTCAGCAGTACTAGATGACAGGATAGCACATAGTGCAGCCCATTGGAAAACACAATCCCAACTATACATACAAAATGATGGGGTCTAAGTTAGTTGTTTCCACTCAAGAGATGGATCTTGGAGTCACTGTGGATAGTTCTCTGAAAACATCCACTCAATGTGCAGCAGCAGTGAAAAAAAAGTGAACAATGTAGGAAATAATTAAGAAAGTGATAGATATGACAGAATATCTCATAGATCATATTTGTAAAAAACAGCAAATAAATCCATGATACACCCACATCTTGAATACTGCATGCACATGTCACCCCATCTCAAAAATAGATATATTGGAATTGGAAAAGGTTCAGAAAAGGGCAACAAAAATGATTAGGGGTATGGGACAGTTATGCCAGACCTAACCCCCAGTTTCACTTGAGCAAACAGGAGATATTTGACACTGTGCAATACGGCTCCTGTGCTCTGTTCCCAAAGTGTTCTGCAGCAGAGGAGGGTCTCTGGTATTATGTGTCACTGGCCTATTGGGGTGATGCTGAAACAGGACAGGGTACAGATGGCATTGTGGGGGTGGCGTGAAGCTTCACTCTTCATTTCCCCTTCCAAGAACAGAAGGGACAGGAACGCTTACCCAGCGAGGTCACAGTCTCATAGTTCTCCTGCATGACATCCCAGTAGAGGGCTCTCTGAGTGGGGTCCAGCAGAGCCCACTCTTCCCTGGTGAAATACATAGCCATCTCCTTGAAGGTCACCAGCCCCTGAAAGAGTAAGAGTCCAACACTAAGGACTTGCTGCCCCACTCACAGCCCCACTATTTGTGGCAGAGAAGAGTGAATCAAATGGAAGCTCTGGGTGGATCATAGTCAGGAGAGTCCCACCTCGACCTGGCTCAGAGTATCCAGCAAATGCCAGGGTGAGGGGATGAAGAGAGAGCCCCTTATCTCTCCCAGCATATCCATCAACCCCCTACTAGCCACTGACTGATACAGGAGATGGAGCCCCTAGCAGGGTCCAGGGAGAGCTCGCTGGTAGGATGCCCAACACCCTCCTCATTGTGAGGAGCGGGATATGAAGGGAGAGGCAGCTCCAATAAGCCTGACTCATGGGTGTCCCCTTTATATCTCACAGCAGCTGATGGTTAATGAGGTCAGGCTCCAGCACTAGGAGTCTGGTCAGTTTGACTAGCTCCATGTAGGTGGGTTATTTTCTCTCTTCACAAATTAGGGCATTTCCACCTCCAAACCTCCTGGGTCTGTTCCTAGAATCTAGGCCACTTAGTAAACAACTCCCAGCAGGTCTGCCACACCCTGGCCTCCTCCTTTCCCCACGCTGTGAATTTCCTGCCCCGCTCCAACCTCCAAACCAGACTCTGCAAACCTTCCCACCTCTGGTGTATTTGCTCTCCCTTTCCTCCAGCAGGAACGCACCAGCAACCCCCTGATAATCTCTACCTGGACTGACTCCACTGCAGCCATTTCTCTTCCCTGTCCCACGCCAGGCTGGGATGAGCTGGAGCAAAACATTCTGCAGCCTGTCTGGGGGAGAAGGGCAGTTGTGGGCGTTTCAGAACCGGTTTTAGTTAATTTCACATCACAATTCCTCCAGGCCCTTTCCCTGCAGACAGACACCCTAGATTCTGTCATGCTGGGAAATGCTCAATCTGTTTATTACAATTTAGACCTGGCCCCTCATGCCAGGATAAGTCCACAGACACATTTTTAACCTCCCTTCTCTCTCCCCTCACCCCTTCTCTGAACACAAGGCTAGAAAAGAGCAGAATCAAAGGAGTCACTGTGGGGGATTCCCTCAGACACTGACCCCACGGCAGCCACACTCCAGCAGGGGGAATATGGAGTCAGGAACTGGCTTTTGCTCTGTCTGATCCTTGTTTTGTTCACTGGAAAGTGGTTCTGCCCCAGGATGCAGCAATACATGTGTCTGGGTGGACTAGAGAGCTGGAAATCTCTCCCCCACATTCATTTCTCCCACTGCCCCTTTCAGTCTCTCCTTCCCCTGTCCTCTCTCCCTGCCCCTCTGGCTGGGACAGTCCCATTCCTGGGGGCTTTGCTCTCCCATGGCTGGATTTCCTCCTGGCAACCGCTAATGGGAGGAGAAATGAGGTGGTGTTGTTTGTGCAGAGTCACTTTCTTGCTAGACCCTAGGACATTCCCTGAGGTCTTTCAGTTACCTGGAGACTCTGGCTCAGAATTTAGTAGTAACAGGGCCCAGCACTGCCCTAGGGGGCTAGAACCAGCTGCAGAAAGTCATCCCCTGGGCCGGGCAGAGAAGAAGCTTTAATTAAGGTCACTTCCCAGCACACAGCCCCACTGGGGGAGCAGCAGCTGCCAAGCCTGGTCTCCCAGATCACAATGGAGGCTGCAGCATCTGACCCAGGAAGCTGAACCCCAATATCCTGAGCAGAGAGGGACAGAGTGTATGAGCAGCTTCCCTCCTTTAGCTCTCTGGGGAGAGCAGCTAATGGGAGCCCCTCCTCACAGGGAGAATGGCTGATCTCATTTGACCCACTGTCCATCTGGAATCACTCCTTGTCTTTCCATACAGTGACTCTGGATTAACAACGGTCTCAATGACACCGGATTTCAGAAAAAATGAGTTCAGAACGCTGTGGAAAAGACCATCGTGTGGCAGTGCTGACTCCCTTCCCACCTCCCTCACCCCCGCAGATCTAGGACAAGGACTGGGGGCAAAAATTTTCCAAATGGAACCGAAAGTTCCTGCAGTTTTCAAAAGAGGAGAAAAGTAAATTCTGTGATTTCACACTAACAGTGTTTGCTAAGTGGACAAAAAGTTATCACAGTGACAGGGCACGTGACTGGGGAATGGACTTGGTGACCTGGTGACTAGGAGCCAGGACTCTGGTATAAGTTGACCAGAGGGAAGGATCATGGTTAGCAGCAGCCCCCAGACACCCCCTAGTACCCAGAGCCCAGACCCCCCAGCCAGGGGCCCCAGACACCCCCCAGCCAGGATCCCATCAGATATTCCCTGGGACGCAGCCCCCAGAGTCCCTGGCCAGGGACCCCAGATACCCCTCAAAGCCCCACCGGCCAGAGAACCCCCACCACACCATGATTGCCAGGTTGGGAATCCCAAAGGGTTCCCCCCACCAAGACCTCCCAGCAGCCAGGGACCCCCTCAAGGGACCCCCCCCACTGGGAACTCAGTCCCTCACTGCCTGCCTAGGAACTTCTCCACCCTCCAGAACGATCTACCCTGACATTTGCCTGAGAACCCCTCCTCTGCCCAGTGTGACCCCCTGATGCTTTACAGTGCGACCCATCACTCTGCTTCCCTGGCATGCCCTCACCTAGTGCCAGGGATCCCCTCCCCCAGCTCTGTGCACTGGGCATGGCAACAAAACCAGGAACCAGCGGGGGAAGCACAGACAGAGCCCCTGGCACAGAACCAGGCTCCCTCTAACCCTCTGTCCCGCCTCCCCAAGAGACACCCACCCCCACTGTTCTGCAGCCACCAGGCCCCCAGCGATACCCACCTCCAGGACCCATAGCCTCAGGGATGGGCACATCAGAACCACCACCCCCGAAAACCCCAAACCTCCACAACCCACCAACCTGACTAGGGTACCCCCTGCCCAGCCACCCAGAGGCCTCCCCCTACCACAATGCCCCTTCAGCTGCAATCTCCCCACACAGACACCTTCCCTGCCCCTGCAAGTCTTACCTTACAGAGTGTGAGAAGTGGCTAGAAAGTTAACACCACCTCCTGCTGGCCAGTCACACAGGCAGAGGGAGCCTGGGGAGTGCTTCTTTAACAGGAGAATGGAAGGCCTGGAGGGCAAGAAAGATCCACGGGCTGTCACTAGCAAATAATGGCCACCATGGATCCACCCCAGAGGCGGCTGCATCTTAGCACATTGGAAACAACCCATCATATTCAATTAGAAATAAAACAACTAGAGAGAAGTGGGGCAAATGTTTGGGGTATTTTATAGCAATCTTTGAGACACGCAGAGAGAACCCTGTCACAAACGACATTTGATAACATGAGAGAAAACCACCAAGATCGGAGGGGATTTGATGTTGCTATTAAATAACTAGTGGAAAAGGGGAACTGTTGGACTGGATTTTATATGACTGTCCAATACATAAACAGAATGTGATGGTCCCCCCCGGCCACGGGGCAACCATACACGTGAGCAGCTCAGAGCCCTTTGAGGAGCTGATTTAAGGGCCGGGGGGAGCTGGAAGGCTCCCTGGACAATGGAAGGGGGCCGCAGGGGAATTGGGAAATGAGGTCTGGGCAGTCTCCATGGGGGATGTGCTCCTCCCTTCCCTTCCCTGCCCTGGCAGAGAACGGGAACCTCATCCCATCCCACTCCAGTGGGAGCCATGTTCTGGGGAATGACCCAGGGCAACAATTTCCCACCCAAACAAGGACAAATCGCTGCAGATAAAATGGGTGGGAAAATCCACCCCCCATCGGAGAGATTTTAAATTGACATTTGAGAAGTATGGAGAGAAAAGGGAAAATCAGAGGCAATTAGAGAGCTGATCATTGGGGGGGGGGGAGGAGAATCTCCCTGGATTTTATAGCCACGTGTGATAATGAGAGAGAAAAGGGGAAATCTTGAGAGAATGTGTGTGTGGGAGGAAGTGGCAAAAACAGGGACAGGATCCAGTTAACTCACCTCCCTCCCACCCCGGGAATGTCCTGGCTGCACAGAGACAGATCTACCCCCCCCCACCACAGTGACCTCCTGCCCGCAACTGCGGCTTCTCCTCCCCCCTCGTCACCTCCGCCCTCACACCAAAGGGGGGGGGCTCTGCCAGCGCCTCCCCCTGAGCTCAACTCCTGCTCCTCCCCCCCGCCCGGATTGTGCCCTTTAGCCCCCCATGAACATTGCCTCCAGTTGGCTGACCAGCCCCGCCCATCAAATTCCTGCTCTGCGCCCGCCCCTCCCACGCTCCCTGTTACTCCTCCGCCCCGCTCCAGCCCCGCCCCCAGCGCCCGGAGGAACGTTACGGCTGGTCCGGGCAGGGGGAAGGGCAGCGGCTTCAGCGGCTGTTACTGGGCATGCGCAGTGCCCGGGAGTAGCACATTGCTATGGGGAGGGATTTAATACACCGCCCCCGCCCCGCCTGGCTCGGGGTCCGCCCCTCCCCCCCACATGACGGCCGGGCCCCGGCCCCCCCATCCCAGCGGGGCTGGTGGGCAGATCCTCCTGCAGCTCCACTGGGGCCGAGGCGCCTTCAAGGCTTCTCCCAGGCTCCCTGGGGCAGAGTCACTTTCCTGCCCCCAGCGCCTCTCATTCCCCGGGGGCTCCGGGTCACAATGTCCCACCGCCCTTCCCCCGCCTGCAGCTCCGGCTTCTCCCCTCCCGCCCCCGCCAGCCACACCAAGGGGAACCCCCGGGCCCCAGTCTCTGTCCCCACCTGGATCCCAGCGGGGCCGGGGGCAGATCCTGGCTGCAGCTGAGAACAGCGGCTCCGCTCCGGCTCGGGCAGCTCCAGCGCTGCTGGCAGCACGTGGAGAACCAGGAAGCAGCTGTTCAGCCCGGGCTCCGCGTCACAATGTGCCAGAGCCCCGCCCCCAGGAGCTGCCCCGCCCCCGGGCTGTGCCAGAGCCCCGCCCCCAGGAGCTGCCCCGCCCCCGGGCTGTGCCAGAGCCCCGCCCCCAGGAGCTGCCCTGCCCATGGGCTGTGCCAGAGCCCCGCCCCCAGGAGCTGCTCCGCCCCCGCTCTGTGCTGGAGCCCCGCCCCCAGGAGCTGCCCCGCCCCCGAGCTGAGCCAGAGCCCCGCCCCCAGGAGCTGCCCGCACCTGGGATGTGTCAGAGCCCCGCCCCCTGGAATTTCCCCATGTTGGGTCTCTGAGCTTTGTTCTCCTGCCGCCTTCTTCCCAGCACCCCTGCTCCCTTCCTGTGTCTGCAAACACTCCCCCTCCCCCGGGGCCGGCTGCAGTGCTCGCTGAGGCTGACTCCAGTGGCTGAAGTTGCCTCCATCTCTGCTTCACCTGGAGGGGGAGAGACAAAGAGAGGAGATGGTCCCAGGGTGTGAAACCAGAATCAGGGGGCAAGGAAAGAAGGACTGTTTGGAAAGGTGGGTTTTTGTGGGGGGGGGGGTGAGCCAGAGGGATTCAGAAGAAGTTGGGCAGCAGAGGCTCAGGGAAATTGAGGGGAACCTCCTGGGTGTCTCAGTGTTGCCCAGGGTTTGTACAGCACCTTGCATAATATGGGGTCTGATCTCAGTCATGGTCTGTGCAGCACCTGGGAGCCCTGATGTCTGTTTCCTGATCACAGGCTCTGGGAATGGAGAGAGGGAAACCTCAGCACCTGAAGGTTAATGCAGGCCCTGTGTGCAACCCCTGCTAGGGTGATCCGACAGCAAATGTGAAAAATTGGGATGGGGGTGGGGTTAATAGGCACCTATATAAGAAAAAGACCCAAAAATCGGGACATCTAGTCATGCTAGTCCCTGCTGTTCTCATAAGGGGTCGGCTTAGAGAGGGTTTGGCTACACTTGCAGCTGTCCAGCGCTGGGAGTTAAAGCTGTCTTCCTACAGCTGTTTAGGGAAAGCGCTGTCAGTGTGTCCACACTGACAGCTACCAGCACTCTGTCATGGCCACATTTGCAGCGCTGTTGGGAGTGGTGCATTATGGGCAGCTATCCCAGCATTCAAGTGGCTGCAATGTGCTTTTCAAAAGAGGAGGGTGGGGTGGAGTGTGACACGGAGCGTGGGGGAGACAGAGCGAGTGGATTTTTGGAGCTGACACTGTGTCAGCTCCCTGCCTGGCAAGTTCAAGCCTCCTCCCCCACCCCTCTCTCATTCACTAAATGCAAATAGCCCCCTTTGTTTTTTTCCTCACAGACCAGATAAGCCGCTGATCCAAAACAGACCCCCCCCGTGCCCACCCGGCTGCTTCTCTCCTCAAGCAAACACCAGCTGGGGGTGTTCCAAAGGGATCCCCCTGCCTCTGCGCATTCACTGCAAACAGTAACTGTGTTTGGTTTTTAGATAAGCAGCTCGGGAGCCTTGAGCTCACAACAAAACAAACAGAGGCATCACACCAAAACAAAAGAGCGGTATCTCTACTTAAAACATATGGAAGGTTCCGGAGGTCAGTGACAGCGTAGTAAGATTAATCACTGTTTACACTGGCACCCCCAGCGCTGCATCACCAGCTCTGTTCTCTTTATTCCTCTCGTCGAGGTGGAGCACATGCAGCACTGTAGCCAGGGAGATACAGCGCTGTATGTGCCTTGCCAGTGTGGACGGGGAGTAAGTTACAGCGCTGTAAAGCCACCACCTGCACTGTAACTCTCCAGTGTAGCCAAGGCCTGAGTTGTAGTAATAATAGCAGCCAAGAATCCGGTGGCACCTTCTAGACTAACAGACGTATTGGAGCATGAGCTGTCGTGGGTGAATACCCACTTCGTCAGATGCAACAATAGTCCCATATGGGCTAGTGGTCAGGATTCCTGGTTTTCACCCAGGTGGCCTGGGTTCAACTTCTGGTGTGGGAAGAGTGCAGAGCTTTTGCCCAGAGTGGAGGCAGGAAATGAAAGGAACAGGAAGGGATCCTGCCAGCAGTGGAGTTAGACAGTGTAGGGAGGGGACCCCAGAAGTGGGGGTGGGGCAGTGGTTTGGGGGGAGATGAGGGAAGGATCCCAGCAGTGCGGGAAGTTGACAACCTGGAGAGCACAGGCCTGGAATGGGGACCTGGAAGAGTGAATGTGTCCCTCTAAACCCATCAACTGCAGACTAGGCAGGCTTGGAAGAATTGTGTATTTGTTGGTAAATGTCAATTTCTGTGTAAACACACAACCCAATGGCAAAATATTTCCATCAATAATCATCAAAATTGACAGATGGGCAAAGTAAGAAACATGCTGCTTGAGAACTTATCATGTTGTAGGAGCAGCAGTGATCTGTATGCTCTGTATAACCTGTATGCTCAAAAGGTCTGTTAAACTCCCCCAGCTTGTGTCCTTTCCCGCTTTGAATGCCTGTGAAGTGGCTTTCCCACTCTCCTTTGTACCTCCAGTGAATGCCCTTCACCCGGCCCATCTGGCCAGTGGTTCGCTGTGTTACATTCTATTGCACCTCAGGGAGACTGATCTTCATCGCACCGTCCATCGCTGCGCTGTGGGACACTTACCTTAAAGGATCCTGACATCTCCACTGCCAGGCCTGTCCTGGGAGCGTGAGTATGAGTGTGACACCCTCCCCCATCCCTTCTTTTGAGCTTAGCTATCAAGCTAATAAATGTGCTGCTTTCTGCCAAACTCTGGGGGGGAGGGGCATTATTAGTCCTCTCTAAGCTTACTAACTGACCCAATTTTGGGTAACACAAGCAACATTGTTTGATCTGTTATTGTACCAAAGGGGGAGATGGTTGTCTATAAAGGAGGGTGAAGACTAAATGCCTCTGATGAGAATGGGATTTGAACCCATGCAGGCAGAGCATAATGGGGTAGCAGTCCATCACCTTAACCACTCGGTCACCTCATCTGAGCTGTCAAAAAACGGACAGGAGGAGAAATCTAAGGCCGGCAGAGATAGGGACACTAAGGAGTTTTTAAATACTAAGCGAAAGCAGGGTCTGAATGAGCTCCCCTCTCTCACCTAGTGAGGAGCTGGGGAAAGACTTCAGGAACAGACCGTGTTTGCATAGACACACCTACTCTGCCTAGCTATGCAGCATGATGGGGCCGCTTCCCCAAAATGACCAGTTTGGGATGGTCTTGGGTTACAAATGACTTTAGGATTGAGTGGAATGAAATGTTATTCTCCTTCCTGTATGAGTGAAGGGCAGCAGAACATACCTAGTCCGTCCTGATGGAGGGGTAGGTGAGTGAGGAATAGCTTTTATTGGACTGCAGAGAAGTGATTGAGGACGTCACCCTAAACCAGTGGTCCCCAAACATTTCACATTGTGCCCTCTTAGCCATGGCTGTGGCCCCTCGGAAGCCACGGTCAAGAACCGGGGCTGGGAGGAGTGGGGCTGTTGCTTGCTGGGGTGAGGGGTGCGGACAGGGGTAAAGGGGTCGACGCCGGGCTGGGAGCCAGAGTCTCAGGCTGAGGGTGGGGTTGGGGAAGAGCTGTGGCAGAGTGGTGCTCCCTCCCTGCCCTCTATGTGGGCTGGCTCAGGTCCTGAGGTGCCCCCATGAATGTTCCTCTGTGTCCCCCTAGGAGTCGCACCCCACATTATGGGGACCACTGAACCCTACTCGCTAAGCCGGGGCTAGTGATGCCAAACCCCCGGGAAAGGGAGAACAAGTGTGGGGGCCCCAGCACCAGAACCATGCCCCTACCTTCTGTCTGTGGCTCTACCCCCTTCCACCCATGGCCCCATCCACTGTCACTTCTGTTCCACCCCTTCCCCCACCAGCCCCACCCTATCACTCCTTTACCCCTGCCCCGCTGTGGCCCTGAGACCAGAGAAGCTCTGTGCCCCTGCTGCAGCCCCCGGGCTGTAGCAGGGAGTGGGAGCTCCTCCAGCCCTGGGGCTGACATAGGGGAGACTTTTCCAGGGGGACCTAACTTGGCCAGGGCCCCTGATCATGGGCCCCACTGTCCCCTTGGCAGTGCAAGGTTTGGGGAGGCTGAGCCCCCTTGTCATAAACAGATAGCTAAGGGTTAATGTTCTTTTACCTATAAAGGGGTAACACCAGTAACCTAAAACACCTGACCAGAGGACCAATCAGGAAACAAGACTTTTTCAAATCTGGGTGGAGGGAAGTTTGTGTGTGAGTTCTTTGTTCTTTGTCTTGTGTCTGTGGCGTCTCGGCTATGAGAGTGATTTTTCTATCTCCTGCCTTTCTAATCTTCTGTTTCCAAGTTGTAAGTACAAAGATAATAAGACAATAAGTTTATATTGTTTTTTTTTTGTATTTACATGTGTGTAGTTGCTGGAATGTTTAAATTGTATTCTTTTTGGATAAGGCTGTTTATTCATTTTTTTCTTTTAAGCAAATAACCCTGTATTTGTCACCTTAATACAGAGAGACCATTTTTATGTCCTTTTCTTTCTTTTTATATAAAGCTTTCTTTTTAAGACCTGTTGGATTTTTTCTTTAGTGGGGACTCCAGGGAATTGAGTCTGCAGCTCACCAGGGAATTGGTGGGAGGAAGAAGTCAGGGGGAAAATCTCGTTGTGTTAGATTTACTAGCCTGACTTTGCATACCCTCTGGGTAAGGGGGAAGAGAGATTAGCTATCTTGGTACTTCTATTTCCAGGACTGGAAACAGGGAGGGGGGAGTCCCTCTGTTTAGATTCACGGAGCTTGCTTCTGTATATCTCTCCAGGAACCCAGGGAGGGAACACCTGGAGGGGAGGAGGGGGAAGGGAAATGGTTTATTCCCCTTTGTTGTGAGACTCAAGGCATCTGAGTCTGGGGGTCCCCCGGGGAAGGTTTTGGGGAGACCACAGCGAGCCAGGCACTGTATAAATCCCTGGCTGGTGGCAGCTTTACCAGGTCCAAGCTGGTAACTAAGCTTGGAGGTTTTCATGCTAACACCCATATTTTGGACGCTAAGGTCCAAATCTGGGAAAAAATGTTATGACACCCCTCCCCCCTGAGCCTCCATTACGAGCCGCCCAGGCTACCACTGCTCAGTGTGTGGCCAGTCTCTGTGTTTTCTGCTGCTCGTTCTGGGGAGCCTGGCCGGCCTTAGGGGTGGTGCCCCCCGATAGCCGCCCAGGGCTCCAGGGGTCAAAGGGCACCGTGTGGCAGTGCAAAGGTGCTCACTGCTCTCCCCTGCCCCAATGCTCCTCCATGGGTCCATAGAGGTTTGAGGGGAGTAAGGAGCAACCCTATGTGCTCCATGCGTCCTGGTCACTTTTCCCACTTGGGCTGTGCTGTGAGGGGAGCATCAGAAGCTGCTGCTCTCTGCCCTCCCGCTATGCAGCCCGGCTGAGGAAAGTGACCTGGATGCAGGGAGCTCGGATGATCTCACTTCTTGCCCCCACATCCCACAGCCCCTAGGGGTGCCCAGATGAGCAGCGTTCCAGGGAGGAGTGGGGGGCAGCAATGCCAGCTGCTCCATGCACACAGGTCAGTCTCCCCATGTGGGTGCAGGAGGGGGTGCAAGGGTTTCTGTGATGCCTATTCTATCAATATCGTCACTCAATACCAGGCACTCAAATTCACCAGTCTTAGTACTTAGACGTTTAGCGTTTGTATTTAAGCACTTCTAAAATGTGTCCCATTTTAGCTGTCTGCTATTACATGATGTAATTGAGGGAGACTCTTTCATTTCACTGTTTCTCATCAGAACCTACCTGTACATTATCATCTTCCATCCTCTCCACCTTACTAGGCTATAGAGAATCCCTGTGAATAGTTCCTCTCCTAACGGATGTCTCTGTCTGAACCCTGTGCTCCTCAGCGCCTGTCGGCTTTCCCCAGCTCTGAGGCTGTGTCTACACCGCGCACCTTACCACGGTGCAGCTGTGCCACTCTAACCATGCCATTGTAAGGTGCGCTGTGTGGCCGTCCTTATCGCTGAGAGAGAGCTTCCCCGGCAACAAAGCCAAACTACCTCCAATGAGGGGCAGGAGCTTTGTCACCGGGAGCACAGCTCCACCTATGATGCGCTGTTCACACTGCCGCTTTTCATGGCTCAAATTTTGGCATTCGGGGAGTGTTTTTTCTCACCGCAGAGAGACAAAATTTTTAGCAACAAAAGCCGAAATTAAAAAAAACTCCTCTGCAACCTATTTAATTTTACCTTTATACAACCTTTATACTGCCTCCAGTTCTGGTATCCTCATTTGAAAAAGATGTTGTGAAATTGGAGCTAGGGCAGCAAAGAGCCACCAAATGTTCTGAGGGCTGGAGAAAAATGCCTTCCAGTGAGCTATTGAAAGAGCTCAACCTGTTTAGCTTATCAAAAGAAGATTGAAAGGTGATTTCATTGAAATGTTGAAGGGCCTTAATGGAGAGAAAAGATTGGGTATTTACGGGCTCTTGAATGGAGCAGAGAAAGGCATAACAAGACCCAATGGCTGGAAAGTGAAAAGAGACAAATTCATATTACAACTGAGGCACAATAGTCAACAGCGAGGATGATTCACCACAGGAGCAAGCTACCAAGGAAAGTGGTGGATTCACCATCTCCTGATGTCATTTAATGAAGACTAGATGCCTTTCTGGAATGTGTTTGCCCCCAAAGTAGCTGTTATGTCATACAGGAGGCCTGTGATATGCAGGTTAGATGCTCTAATGGTGTCTTCTGACCATGAAGTCGACTAATTTCTGAAAAACTGAGTGTAGCATTGGGAGCAGCGTCTGATGTTTTCCTGTCTAGCCGGCTTGCTGCCTAGAACGAACGCTCCTTGAGTGGGGTGATCCACAGGGAGTAGCTCAAACCTCCAAAGTGCCTGGCCAGGGGCAGGACATTAGCCCAGCAAGGGAGGGGTGTGGCAGTGACATCACAAAGGCCTTTTGCAGGACCTCAGACTATTGGTCAAAGGTGGTGGGGAGGTGGTGACCTCACAGAGAGATGCTGACATCAGCCAGGCAGGACAGGGGCGAGGGGCCAGGGAAACCTCAGAGACCTCTGTGGCTTTGCTTCAGCACGTTTCCTTCTCCAGGTCTCTCTTTGAGGACTGAGAGATTATTTGGGGTCATGGACGTGAGCGCCAGGAGGAACCTCTTTCGAGTTTCCTCCTTCCCTTGTAGTGATTTTACTAGAAAACAGCCGTCCCTGTTTAGAAGGTAAGAGCCTCCTGGAGGTTTGAAACCTGTTCAGTCTGATCTATCTGGTGACAAGTGAATTCTAGGCATGGAAAACACGAGCTTAAGGAGGCAGAATTTTATTGCGCACCTGGGATTTTGTCCCTTAGAATCGCTGGGGACATTAGGGTTTGTCCTTTTTGTTTCACCTCTTCCTCCATCCCTCCCTCCTCTTCTTCTCTTGCTTCTTTTGTCCTTTCTCCTGTTCCCTTCCCAACAACAGGACGGAGGTGTGTGTGTGTGTGTTGCAGGGAAGTCCTCTGCAGCTCCCACTATGGAAGGTCCACCCAAAAATGTGGGACTGAAATAGTGCTCGGGCAGTGATCCCCACCGGTGACCTGGGCCATCCTTTGGGCTCTCTGGTGAGAACCCTCAGCCTCCCGTCCTCCGTCTCTACCCTGATTGGTTGAGCAGGGGGTTATTGACAGGGAGGAGACTCAGGTCCTTGTTGTTCTCTTTTAAGATCAAGTAAATAAGTCAGAACCAGTTCTATCTTTGATTAATTTTGCTGCTTCTCTGCATTAATTGTCTCTGAGCAGTTGATGATTCCCTCTAACATTGCAGTTCTCCTCAAATACTTGCTGAATAATTACTGTCACTGTTGTTGGTCTGGAGCTCATCTGAGAGCACAGTATTCAGGTCATTCAATGTCTGAAATTCAAGATCCGATGGTTTGTTTGAAAATCAGGGCTCTTCGGTCCTATTCCCAACACTGCCTCTGACGGGCTGTGTGACCTAAGACAAGTCAATTCTCCTTTCTCAGCCTGAGCTTCTCCCTCTTTCAAGTAGGGATAATAATGATCCGCTCTTACCTACCTCATGGTGGGTGAAGGATGCGGATCCATTTGGGAGTGTCACTAGAAGTAGTGCATAATATGAAGTTTCCCATCATGTTTACTCAGAGCAGATTATGACATAATAGATTAGCTGAAATAGTCTATTTTATTTGTATTTTTTTATTTTGAAATTGTTAATAGTAGCAACGACTTAGCTCAGATTGAAGCATCTTATCTAATGGTTGAGATGTAAGTGTCTCCTCTTTGTGTGCGAGGAGACAATTTAACACACTCTGACAAAGAGGAGATGCTTTTGTTTTGCAACAAAATATTTTTGCAAAGATCTTTCATCCCACTTGTTATGATTTTGAGAAACAAACTGGTTTAGTCTAAATGGGATTTTCGGACAGAAACGGTTTGAATGAAATTTTCCCACCATCTCGATTCCTGGGCTCTGGGGTGTTTTCATCTGTTAGAACAGGAGTCAGAACTGGTTGCTTCTCTTTCTGGCTCTGCCATCGCCTTGTTGTGTAGGCCTTGGGTAGGTCACTTCCCTTCTCCCATCTGTCCAATCGGAACAGGAACAGTTCTCGAACTATGGGCAGTTTAGAGCCCAAGTGAGATAAGGGGTATTAAAGCCCTCTGTGAAGGAGAAAGGGGAGTTTCACAGTGTTTAGCACCAAGGAATTCTAAAGTTTGCTAAAATGTCTAGTCTGTGGAAACAAGAAATGGTCGGGGCCAAACTTATTAACCACTGCCTTTTTAAAGCCCATTCAAAGATGTGAGTCCCTATCTTTTAGGTACCTGTGGTTCTTTGCCAGCAGCAGAGAAGAGGTTCCTGCCTCCGTTTTTGTGGCCTTAACAAACCAGGTGTTGTGCCCCAGTTCTCGTCTGAGACCCCTGAAAAAGAACATCTTCCCATCCATGAACAAGACAGGACCTATCTTTCAAAGGGGAACAAAAAGACCTCTGGGACTTACAGACTAGCTAGCCTGACTGCCATAGCTGGAGAGATCCTGCAATACATTCTTAAACACTCAGTTTGTCAGCAGCACCTACAGGATGATTTGGTTCTTATGACTAGTGAGCGTGGAATTGTCAAGAACAAATCATTCCAAACCAATCCTCTTTCCTTCTTTGGCAGGGTTCTGGGCCTGGTAGAGGTGAGTAAACAATAGATGGGATCTAGCTTGGTGTTACTAAGGCTTTTGACACAGTCCCATAGGACATTCTCAGAAGCAAACGAGGGAAATGTAGTCCAGCTGCAATCAGTGTAATGTGGGTGCAGAGCTGGTTGAAAGCCAAGACTCCAGGAGCCCTTCTCCATGTTTAGCTGCCCAACGGGGAGGGTGAACCTAGTGGGTCTGGCAGGGATCAGTCCGGTGTCAGGTACTATTCTATATTTTCATGAATGATTTGGAAAATGGAGTGGAGAGCATGCTCCTAAAGTTTACAACTGACACCAAGCACTTTGGAGCACAGGATTGAAATTCAAAACACCCTTAACAAATTGGAGACTTGGTCTTCTTGAGCCAAACTCCATGGTTAGGGCTCTCTCTCTACACTGGGCTGAAGTGAAACCCCAGAGCCAAGCACTCCTCCTGGGCAGTGAGCTCCGACCTTGAATGGTCAGATGCTGCTTAGCACTGTCAGAGCAGCTTTTGCTGGGGGATTCTCCCAGCACTTTCCAATAGCGGGAAGGTATGAAATCCCCATTTGACTGCTGGGGACAGAGCCCGAGAGTGGGGAGCAACTTGCCCAAAGTCCCCAGAAAAAGGAAAACAACCAGCAGAGGAACCAATAGGAAACCCAGCAATGGAACTCAGGAGTCCTGGGGGTGTGCTGTGGTGACCAGATGTCCCAATTTTATAGGGACAGTCCGAATTTTGGGGTCTTATCTAGGATCCTATTACCCCCCACGCCGTCCCGATTTTTCACACTTGCTGTCTGGTCACCCTAGGGTGTGCACATGTGTGGGTCCCAGCTGCTCCCTGCCCCCCTCATTGAAGCAGATGTGCAGGGTTACTGCCCTGGGAAGTGCAGGGCACCAGTGGATGTGGGGTTGGCTGGAGGTAGGGTCTGGCTTCAGGCAGGGCAAGGGCTGCGTGGCTGGCTGGCTTCAGGCAGGGGGGTGCATCAGGGGTTGGCTGGAGACAGGGCAGGGAGGATGCGGCTGGTGCAGGCAAAGCAGAAGGTGCAGGGCTGGCTGGAGACAGAGGCTGACTGCCGGCAGGGCAGGGCAGGGGGTGCAGGGCTGGCTGCAGGCAGGGCGTGGGGCAGGGCCGGTGCAAGGAAGTTTCATGCCCTAGGCGAAACTTCCACCTTGCACCCTCCCCCCCCGCACCCCTGCCCTGAGGCGCCCCACCCGTGGCAGCTCCCCCCTCCACCCTGAGGCTCCCCTCTTGTGGCAACTCTCCTGCTCTGCCCTGCGGCACCCCCCTCGCCCGAGCTCACCCCTGCTCCGAGCACGAGCACCCCGAGCACGCCGTGGCCGCTTCACTTCTCCCACCTCCAAGGCTTGCGGCGCCTAAGCCTGCCAGGCAGTCAAGCACCCTCCTCTGAGCCACAGCAGCCCTGACAGTTGACAATAGAGGCACCTTAACCCCTGAGTTCCTTCAATGTGTCCCCCTCGGGGGTCCAGCTCCGATCACCAGATACTCGGGGTATGTCTATACCACCTGCCGAATCGGTGGGCAGCGATCGATCCAGCGGGGGTTGATATATCGCGTCTAGTGTAGATGCAATACATTGAGTGCTCTCCCCTCGCCTGCTGTACTCCAGCTCGGTGAGAGGCGCAGGCAGAGTCTACGGGGAGCTGCAGCAGTCAACTCACCGAGACTGTGACATTATAAGTATAATCTAATATCTCATTGAAAGGTGACAGGGCCAGAAAGAGTTAATTAACTCACCTCACCGACTGACCTGACCCGTGGGTGAACCTTAAAAACTGGTTAACAAGATATGTAAATGAACAGAGCTTTGAAATGCAAGTCTGCAGTGTTAGAGGTAGAAGGGGAGGTGTTTGCTCAGGTCTTGTGATGTCAGCAAACAAGTCTTGTCTATTGCTATAGTTTTAATTCAAAGAGCAAAAAAAGAATATTAACATTTATGATGATACTTGAGTGAAATAGTATTATTGTCTGTGTCTCTTTGAAGGTTGTGGTAATCTGTATCTGAACTGTTTGATGGATGTACTAATTGCCAGGATGTTTGGAAGAAGAGTTAAGCCTATTGTTTTCTCAGGCTGAAAGGCTGCTGGAAATGTTTAAGAACCTGGGACACGATCCTTCTTCATCTCAGATCTGCTTTGGGTTTCAAGAGGGGGAAACCTTAAGCCACAAGGATTGAGATCCCCAGTCATTGACTGGAGCCACCCTGAATATGGACATTGGATTATAACCTATGGACTATTTCTAAAAGGACTTTTGGCAACTACAAGCTCATCTCTACTTTGTATCTGAACCTCAAAAATTGAATTCAAGTCTATATGTCTATTAATCTTTTAACCAACACTCACTCTCTCTCTTTTCTTTTCTAATAAATTTTAGCTTAGTTAATAAGAATTGGCTATAGCATGTATTTTAGGTAAAATCTAAGTTATAATTGAACCTGGTTATGTGGCTGATCCTTTGGGATCGGAAGAATCTTTTCTTTTATATGATGAAGTAAGATTTTCAGGAATCATCATCATATCTAACAGGTGTGTCTGGACGGAGGCCTGAGGCTGGGTACTTTAAGGGAACTGCGTGGTTTAAACTTCTAAGTAACCAGTGAGGTACTACAGAAGCTGTTTTGTGCTGGCTTGGTAAATCTAAGTATTGAAATAACCAGCAGCGTTTGGGATTTGTCTGCCCTGTTTTGTTTGCAATTCACTCTGATTGAGTGAGCTGAGCTGGCTCCCACGGGCAGCACCGTCACACCTACAGCCAGGCTGCAGAGGTCCGGGGGATCTTAGGGGCCTTGGGGTGCACAGATACCTATGTCCAGGCCATAGCGGTCCCTGGGGGGCTTAGAGAGTTTGGGGGGGACACAGATACCAATCTCCATGCTCTAGGGGTCCCATGGGGGCTTAGAGGGTTCGTGGGGGGCACATATTCCTACATCCAGGCTGTAGGGTTACCAGGGGGGCTTAGGGGTTAGTGGGGGGCAAAGATACCTACGTCCAGGCTGGAGGCATCCTGGGAGTCTTAGGGGATTTGTGGGGGCCAAAGACACCTATGATGTCCAGGCTGTAGGGGTACCAGTGGGTTTTAGGGGTTCGAGTGGGCACAGATACGTATGTCCAGGCTGTATCGTTCCCAGGGGGGTTAGAGGTTTCGTGAGGGGCACAGATATCTACGTCCAGATTGTAGATGTCCCGGGAGGGGGGGTTAGGGGGGTTGTGGGAGTGCAAATACCTATGTCCAGGCTGTAGGGGTTCCTGGGGGCTTAGAGGGTTTCTGAGGGGCACATATACCTACGTGCACACTGGAGTGTCGCAAGGGGCTTATGGAGTCTATATGGGGTACAGATACCAATGTTCTGGCTGTATAGGTCCCTCGGGGGCTTAGGGGGTTTGTGGGGGGCACAGATACCTAAGTTCAGGCTGGAGGGATCTCTGAGTGTCTTAGGTGTTTGGTGGGAGGCACAGATACCTACGTCCAGGCTGCAGGGGTCTCGGAGGGGCTTAGGGTCTGTCACGGAGTGTGGGGGAGTCCGGTCCTGCACCCCTCTTCCTGGGACTCACAGTGACTCTCAGCCAGCCAGTAAAACAGAAGGTTTATTGGACAACAGGAGCGAAGGATACAGCAGAGCTTGGAGGCACAAGCAGGACCCCACAATCAAGTCCTTCTAGGGGTCAGGTTAGTTCTTAGGGAATCCCTGAATTCCAGAAGACCAAAACCTAAACTGAATCCAGCTGGCCATTTCCTGTGTCCAGCTTCCCGGGCAAAGGTGCTGACCCCTCCCCCGCCTAGCTCAGGTTACAGGCTGAGCACGTGTCCGGTAGTCACCCCCTGCTCTCCCATCACCCACACAGACAGTCCTACTCCATCACAGTAATGCACAGAGCATTTCCCGCATGGAGCAACAGTGACACAGTGTGGCCACCTACAGTAATGCACAGGTTCCTGTGGAGCAACAGTGGGTGTGTGGGGCATACAGATGCCTACATCTGGGCTTGTGGGTTCCCAGGGGGGCACAGAGCATTTCCTGGAGAGCACAGATACCATTATCCAGGCTAGAGGTCCTGGTGGGATTAGGGGGTTGTGGGGGGCACAATACCTATGTAAGCAGAAGCAGGATGAACTTACCCTCACATCTGGTGGTGAATTATGGCAAGTGTGGAAAAGGATTTCTGGTCTGATCATGTTTGCATAGACACACCCACCGTGCGTGACACGGCCACGGCAGCCTGGGATGGTTACTTTGACAGCTATGGTATCCCCAGTTTATTTGTTGTTGGGGTGTGAGATGTGGAGTGTTGTCACCCTGATTGTGTGGATGAGGAACTATGAAACAGCTTTGAGACAGGGATTCTACATCAGTTGAGTGGCACTCTCTAGACAAGGGAGTGAGCTCTTTAGATGATTCAGAACACCAATTACATCTTTTTTTTTTTTACAGTTGAAAAGTAGAGCTGGTTGTTGAATTTCTTAATTACTGAAGATTCAGGTTCTTGAGCTGAAATCATTGAAATGCTGTATTAAATAGTGGGAGAGTTTGAAACTGTATTGCAGAGCAACTAATGGAGAAGAGCAGTTTGTCGAACACTTGCAATGGCTCACGGAATGAAATAAGTGAAGCAGTTTTTGGAAACACCGGGAGCAGATCACAGGTTGGCTGGTGGAGCAGAGCAGCTGGTGGACTGAGCTGAGCAGTTTGTGGGAAAGGTAGAAGCAGAATCCCACGGAGAGGCAGGGCAGACAGCAGTGGACCACGTAAGGTGCCCCTTTCTACCCAGTCTGGCAGGAGGGAAAACCCGGCAGATAGACTCTTGAACTCTGGGGCTGCGGGACTGTGAGTGATTATGGAGTTGCTGGAGTCTTGAAATATTTGAGGTATTGTACTTTGGAGTCTTGGGTGATTTGGGGATTGCTAGATTCTAGAGCCCAGGGAAAAGGACACGGCCTAGTTGAGGTGTTTTCCAAAGTTAATGCTATGTTGTTTATCTCACGTTATTAAACATTTTCTGCTGTACCCAGATTCTATGATTGCAAGAGGGGAAGTATTGCCTCTTTGAGGCACCTAGGGGTGTGTATGTAAAATTTTCCCATGTCACTGGGTGAGGGCTCGATCTGGTTTGCATTACGTAATAGGGAAGGGACCCCTATATATTGAACCCAGTCCTTGCTGCTATCAATTCAGCCTGGCAGACGGGTTCCACCTATGTCCAGGCTGAAGGGGTCCCTGGGGGTTTTAGGGGGTTCCTGTGGGGCACAGAGATCTAGGTCCAGGCTGTAGGGGTCCCTGGGGGGCTCAGGGGTTTGGTGGGGGCACAGATACGTACGTCCCAGCTGCAGGGGTCCCAGAGGGGCTTAGGGGGTGTCATGGAGTGTGGTGAATCTGGCCCTGTACCCCTCTTCCAGGGACACACAGTGACTCAGCCAGCCAGTAAAACTGAGGGTTGTTTTGGCCAACAGGAACGAAGGATACAGCAGGGCTTTGGGGCACAACCAGGACCCGTCAGTCGCGTCCTTCCGGGGGTTCAGGAAGCTTAGTTCCCAGTTTGGGATTCTCTGAATTCCAACTACCCAGCTCCAAACGAAAACTGAACTAACTCCCTCCAGCCGACCCCTTCCTGTGTCCAGTTTCCCGGGCAAAGGTGCTCACTCTCTCAGCCCTGCTTAGCTCGAGTTACAGGCTTGGTCCTGTCCCTCACCTAAAGTCACCCCCTGCTCTCCCATCCCCCATACAGACAGTCCCCACTCCATCACAGTAATGCCCAGAGCATTTCGCGCATGGAGCAACAGTGACACCGTGTGGCCACACAGGGTAATGCACAGAGCATTTCCTGCATGGAGCAAGAGTGACACCGTGTGGCCACGCAGGGTAATACACAGAGCATTTCCTGCATGGAGCAACAGTGACACCGTGTGGCCACACAGGGTAATGCACAGAGCATTTCCTGCATGGAGCAACAGTGACACCATGTGGCCACACAGGGTAATGCACAGAGCATCGCACCTACGTGGAGGCTGTAGAGATCCCTCGAGGGCTTACGGGGGTTCGTAGGGTCACAGATACCTACATCCAGTATGGACGGGACCCTGGGAGAGTTAGGGGGGTTGTGAGGGGCATAGATACTTGCGTCCAGGCTGTAGAGATGTGATGCAGTAGGGACTGTCTGTGTGGTGAGTGGGAGAGCAGGGGAGGACTTTAGGAGATGGACGAGGCCAGAGCCTGTTACCTGAGCTAGGTAAGGGAGGGGAAAGGTCAACACCTTTGCCGGGAAGGGGACAAAGGAAGGGAGTGGCAGGAGGGAAGCAGTTTGAGTTTGGGCTTGGGGCTGTGTGGGCGGAATTCAGGGTATCCTAGCTAGGATCCAAGCACCCTGAAAGCCCAGAAGGACTCGGTGGAGGGGTCCTGACTGTGCCTGAAAGCTCTGCTGTAACCTGTGTTCCTGTTGTCCAATAAACCTTCTGTTTTACTGGCTGGCGGAGAGTCACTGTGGGTCCCAGGAAGAGGGGTGCAGGGCCGGACTCCCCCACACTCCGTGACAACTGGTGGCAGCGGCGGAAGATACTGCACCCCGTGGACGGCGCTTCCTGCAGTAAGTGACTGGGGAGCAGTAAAACGAAGGGGTGGTTAACCCCTGGGAGTGTGTGCCCAGTGAGAAGGACTTTGCAGTAACAGGGTCCCCCGGGGATTGCAGCGAGCGGTCCCAGGGGCGGAGGAGTCTGCAGCTCGACCCTGGCAGAGAGGTGGTGACCTCAAGAAGGGCTGGTGCACTAGGGGTCCCCCTGGAAACCGTGGGAGCGGCGAGCACCCCGGCCTGTGAGTGGTCAGCAGGAAGATGTATGCCAAGCGGTGCAAGTGCGACCTGCTGGAGCTGTGCAAGCAGAGGGGGCTGCACCCAGGGAGACGCACCAAGGACCAGCTGATTGCCCAGCTGGAGCAGGGAGACCGCATGAATGAACGGAGCCCTGTCTCTGAGGGAAGCAGCCGGGCAGATGCAGCGCAGGCACCAGTGTCTGTCCCCGCTGGGAGTGGTCAGCCGGCGGATGAGGGCTTCCCGAGACCCCCCCTTCCTAGGCATAGAGGAAGGGCGGGGAGGAGCCCAGTGTATACCGAGGGCACCGTGACACCCCCGGCCAGCAGGGGATCCTGCCAGCGAAGCTCACCCCCCAGCAGGGGATCCTCCCGGCGACGCTCGGCATCCGTGGAGCGGATGCGGCTGGAATATGAAAGGGAGCTGAGACGGGAGGAGCTCGAGTTAAAGAGGCGAGAGCTGGAGGAGAAGGCGAAACAGCGTGAACATGAGGAGAACCAGCGCCAGCGTGAGTGGGAGGAGAAGAAGAAACAGCGTAAACATGAGCTGGACCTGGCCCGGCTGAGGAGCAGTGAGGCTCCGGCTGCGGTGAGTGAGGGGGGACCCAAGCCTACAAAGAGCTTTGATAAGCACTTGCTGCCCCGGCGTAAGGAGGGGAGGACATAGATACCTTCCTGACGGCCTTTGAGAATGCCTGCGAGCTGCACAGGGTTGACCCTGCAGACAGGATCGCAGTTCTCACCCCCTTACTGGACTCCACAGCCGTGGAGGTGTACAGCCGACTGAAAGGGGCGGAGGCAGGGGACTACGAACTGTTCAAACAGGCCCTGCTCCACGAGTTTGGGCTGACTCCTGAGATGTACCAGAAAAAGTTCCCGAGCCAGCGTAAAACCCGTGAGGTCACATACCTACAACTGGTCAACCGGGCGCAGGGGTATGCCCGCAAGTGGACAGCTGGGGCCCAAACTAAAGAGGACCTGCTTGACCTATTCATACTGGAGCACCTGTACGAGCAGTGCCCGTCCGACCTGAGGCTGTGGTTGATGGACCAGAAGCCGGAGAACCCGCAGCACGCAGGGCCAGCTGGCCGACCAATTTGTGGACAGTCGGGCAGGGGATGGCAGGGAGGAGTCTCGAAGGAGCAGGCCTGCCTCAACGCAGAGAGAGAGTCAACATGGACCTCCCAAAGGGGGCCTATGGAGAACCCCCCCAAAAGGGGAACATCCAGCGGCAGGTCCCTCCGACCCACTCAAGGGGACCCACGAGATATGGGCTGCTATCGCTGTGGCCAACGAGGTCACATACGGGCCCAGTGCCCAAGCTCAGGACAGACCAAGCAGACCCAACCCGCAGAGGGTGGACTGGGTAAAAACCCAATCGGAGGAGGGGCTACATTTCCAGGAAAGGGGGGTTGGCAACATACCACCTATGGATGCTCCGGTTCCGGGTTTTGGTTTACCGGGTGGGCGTGGGGCTGCCCCTCCGGAAGGAGTGCATTGTTTCCCTGGAAGTGGATGGGAGGAAGGTCACTGGGTACTGGGACACGGGCGCAGAGGTGACGCTGGCCCGGCCTGAGGTGGTGGCCTCAGATCGGATGGTGCCCGACACCTACCTGACCCTGATGGGCGTGGGCGGGACCCCATTCAAGGTACCTGTGGCAAGGGTACACCTGAAATGGGGGGCCAAGGAGGGCCCCAAAGATGTGGGGGTACACCAATATTGCCCACTGACGTGTTAATGGGAGGGGACCTTGAGGACTGGCCTAGTAACACCCAGAGTGCCCTGGTCGTGACTCGTAGTCAGAGTCGGCAAATGGCACTGCACCCCGAAAACGGGGAAGGTACTCGACCTGAGGTGCAGAACCCTAACTCAGGGAGCGGGGAACGCCAGGGGCACGGTGCAGAGAGTCTGCGGCCTCAGACCCAGCCAGCAAGAGAGAGCCGTCCCCATTCCTGTCCCAGCTGCTGAGTTCCAGGCCGAGTTGCAGAAAGATCCCTTCTTGCGGAAGCACAGGAACCGGGCTGACCTTAGTGCGGTACAGACCATGAGGAGAGGTTGCAAGGAGAGGTTCCTGTGGGAGAAGGGGTTCCTGTACCGAGAATGGGCTCCCCCAGGGGAAGTAGAGTCATGGGGGATCAGGAGGCAGCTGTGGTTCCCCAGAAGTTCCGTCACAAGCTGTTGTACCTGGCCCATGACATCCCTCTCGCAGGCACCAGGAATCCGGCGCACCAGCAGAGGCTGCTACAGAACTTTTACTGGCTGGGGTCTTTACCCATGTCCGACAGTACTGCCAATCCTGTGACCCCTGCCAGAGGGTGGGGAAGGCCCGGGACAAGGGGAAAGCGGCTTGAGGCCTTTACCATCATAGAAGAACCTTTCCAGAAGGTGGCCATGGACATAGTGGGACCTCTCAGCAAGATGACCCGGTCAGGGAAAGAAATACATCCTGGTGGTGGTGGATTTTGCCACTCGCTACCCCGAGGCGGTGGCCTTGTCCTCTATCGAAGCAGACACAGTGGCAGATGCGCTGCTGACAATTTTCAGCCGGGTGGGGTCCCCAAGGAGGTCTTAACAGACCAGGGGTCAACTTCATGTCGGCCCCTGCTCCGGTCCTTATGGCAGAAATGTGGGGTCCAGCACAACTGGGCCTCAGCGTATCACCCCCAGTCCAACGGGCTGGTAGAAAGGTTCAACGGGACGCTGAAGAGGATGCTAAAAACATTTATGAACCAGCATCCGCAAGGTTGGGACAAGTACTTACCTCACCTGCTGTTTGCGTACAGGGAGGTACCCCAGGAATCTACCGGGTTTTCACCTTTTCGAACTGTTGTATGGAAGGCGGTTGAGGGGGCCCCTAGATCTGATGAGGGACGAATGGGAGGGGAAGGCCTCTCCCGAGGGAGAGTCAGTGGTGGAGTATGTCCTGACCTTCCGGGAAAGACTGGCCGAGCTCATGGGCCTGGCCAGGGAGAAATCTGGCCCGAGCCCAGAGGAGGCAGAAGGTCTGTATGACCGCACGGCACGGGCCCGTGCCTTCGCCACCGGGGATCAGGTGATGGTTCTTATCCCCGTGAGGAGAACAAACTCCAGGCGCCCTGGGAAGGGCCCTTCAAGGTTATCAAGCAACTGAATGAGGTAAACTATGTGGTGGAGCTGTCAAACCGGGCACATCACCGTCGGGTGTACCATGTGAACATGATGAAACCATACTATACAGGGGGAATGTGGTGTTGGCCGTGTGTGGACATTGGGAGGGGCAGGGAGATGACCCCTTAGTGGATCTATTCCCTGGGACAAAAGCTGGTTCCCCCCTGGAGGCGATTCCCCTCTCTGAGCAACTGACCCCGGCCAGCACGCTGAGATCAGAGGGGTGCTGCATCTGTACCGACAGCTGTTTTCCAACCAGCCTGGACGCACTAATTTGACTGTCCACCAGGTGGAGAGACGGGGTCACACCCCCTATAAGATGCTCCCCTTTTCGGTCACTGTAACACTGCCCAGGATCTTGAAAGAGAGGTCAGGGACATGCTGGCTTTGGGGGTGATCCAGCGTCTCCAGCCCTTGGGCCTCGCCAGTGGTGCTAGTTCCCAGAAGGATGGGTCAATCCGGTTCTGTGTGGACTATCGAAAGCTCAATGCCATCACCGTATCTGATGCCTACCCTATGCCCAGGCCTGACGAGCTCCTAGACAAGCTGGAGGTGCACGGTAACCTCACCACTATGGATCTTCCAAAGGCTACTGGCAAGTGCCGCTGGACGCAGATTCCAGGCTGAAATCGGCCTTTATCACCCTCTGGGCTCTATGAGTTTTTGACCCTGCCCTTCGGCCTCAAGGGAGCGCCGGCCACCTTCCAGCGCCTTGTGGATCAGCTACTGAGGGGGATGGAGAGTTTTGCCGTGGCGTATATTGACGACATCTGCGTCTTCAGCCAGACCTGGGAGGACCACGTGTCCCAGGCTTAAACAAGTCCTGGACCGACTCCGAAAGGCTGGGTTAACAGTAAAAGCTGAGAAGTGCAAGGTGGGGATGGCTGAAGTATCTTACCTGGGCCATCGGGTGGGGAGCGGCTGCCTGAAGCCGGAACCAGCCAAGGTGGAGGTGATCAGAGACTGGCCCTTCCCCAAACCAAAAAGCAGGTCCAGGCCTTTATTGGGATGGCGGGGTACTATCGAAGGTTCGTGCCCCACTTCAGTGCCATAGCCGGCCCCATCACTGAATGTGCAAAAAGGGGAAGCCAGACAAGGTGATCTGGACCTGAGCAGTGCCAGGAGGCTTTCGGGCGCTGAAGGAGCTCTGGTTAGCGACCCAGTTCTGGCAAACCCAGATTTTGACAAAACCCTTTATGGTGTTCACCGATGCCTCAGACACGGGACTGGGGGCGGTGTTATGCAGGAGGATGAAAAGGGGGAGAGACACCCCATCGTGTACCTGAGTAAGAAGCTGCTAGCCCGTTAAACAAAGGCTACGCGGCCATCGAGAAGGAATGCCTGGCCATGGTGTGGGCCCTTAAGAAGCTAGAGCCATATCTCTTTGGGCGACACTTCACCGTGTACACCGAACCACTCGCCCTGACCTGGCTGCACCAGATGAAAGGAGCCAATGCCAAGCTCCTGAGGTGGAGCCTGCTCCTGCAGGACTATGACATGGACGTGGTCCATGTGAAGGGAAGTGCCAACCTGACAGCGGTGCGTTGTCCCGGAGAGGGGACACCGAACTTCCCCAGGTCACTGGGCCAGAGTGACCCGCTCAGTCAGTCTCGAAGGGGGGAGAGATGTGATGCAGTAGGGACTGTCTGTGTGGGGAGTGGGAGAGCAGGGGAGGACTTTAGGAGATGAACGAGGCAGACCTGTAACCTGAGCTAGTTGTAAGGGAGGGGAAAGGTCAACACCTTTGCCCGGGAAGGGGACAAAGGAAGGGAGTGGCAGGAGGGAAGCGTTTGAAGTTTGGGGCTTGGGGCTGTGTGGGCGGAATTCCAGGGTATCCTAGCTAAGATCCAAGCACCCTGAAGCCCCGAAGGACTCGGTGGAGGGGTTCCTGACGGTGCTGCCGCTCTGCGTAACCTGTGTTCCCTGTTGTCCAATAAACTTCTGTTTACGGCATGGCGGAGAGTCACTGTGGGTCCCGGAAGAGGGGTGCAGGCCGGACTCCCCCACACTCGGCCGTGACAAGAGGTCCTTGTGGGGATTAAAGGTTCCTGGAGGACACAATCATCGACGTCAGGTTGAAGGGGTCCCTGGATGCTTAGGGGGTTGTGGGGGCACAGTGATCCCTGGTGTATAGGACTTTGGTGAGGGGCACAGGAATACCTATGTATGTCCTGGATGGGTCCTGGCGGGGCGCTTAGTGTACTGTAGGAGCACAGATACCTACGTCCAGGCTAACTAGGCATTCTGGGGGGGCTTAGGGCTTTTGGGGGGGCACAGATACCTACATCCAGCTGGAGGTCCCGGGGGGCCTTAGGTGTTTGTGGGGAGGGGCAACAGATACGTACATCCAGCTAGAGATGTTCCAGAGAGGATGAGGGGTTTTTGCGGATGGCGAGATACCT